>NC_091505.1:4886818-5039453 GCF_947461875.1 Haliaeetus albicilla | reverse complement strand
CAATACATACTTGACTACTCATTAGTCACACTGCACATACTCTTATAACTGTAAAACTCAATATTATTGATTATCACCAGAGAGACAAGCCTCACATCCTCTCACATACCTGCAAAAGCTGCCAGTTAAATAACAGAAATCGCTTCTGTTATGCAGTAACGCATGGTATCTTGCAGGGCGCTTCGCCCCTGCAGAATTAACAGCAGTGCTTTTTTAAGAACAAGTAAGAGTGGCAGAAAAGGGTGTCCAAAAGTTTCTGCAATCTTTTCTATATCTTATCCTTTAATTAAACCGATGGGACAACATTTCCTTCTTTAAGGATGACCTTTAGGATGCTTCATAATGGATGTAATTATTTCAACCCTTCGTCTAGAACAGTAACAGACCGTCTCCTTTCCAACTGAACCTGTCACCTACTCTGTAATGCCTTCCCCAGTAATGAGAAGTCTTCAGGGTACCTCGTGATCCGTCACAACATATTTAAGAGGATCACACCAAGATAAAGGTAACACAAAAACTCCCGAGAGCAACCCAAAACCCCCTGGTTTTGCAACTTTGTTCGTAAGGAGTTCTCCTAAACTCCTGTGACAACAAGCAGGGCTCATCCAAGTCTCATTACCCCCTCTTCCACATAAACAGCGAAATACTTCAGGTTGCCTTCCTAGCACGCACACAGCAGCGTGCGCTTTTTGAAACCTCCCAGATACCACACTGGATACCCCAACTGACGGGAGGAGGGAGAGGAGGAAGCGACCAGCGCCAGTCGCCACCGGACCGCTGGCCAGGGGCACTTCTGCGGCCGAAACCGTGACGGCAAAGGCTCCGGACAGCAACTGCGCAACCAAATTCCCCACACAGACCGGTTCACAGCACTTCCCCGGCCTCCCGCTGCCCCGGGCCGGCCCCTCACGGGGGTAGCGGGGGTGTCCCGGGATGGCCGCGACACTCACATCGTCCTTGTCGTTCACAGGCACGCCGAGGCCGAGGAGGAGGTCGGCGACGTCCGTGTGTCCCGCCGAGCAGGCCCAGTGCAGCGCGGTCCGGTTGTCCTGAGGGAAGGAGGGAGCGGCGGTGAGCGGGAAACAGGGCGCGGGGGGAGGGGGGCTGCGTGTGACAGGAGCCGCCCGGCGGGAAGCGGCCCCGCAGGCCGCCCGCTCTCGCCCCGGCGGGCAGGGAGGGCCGCAGCCGGCTGACCTGGTCGGCCTTAGTGGCCAGGGCCCTGTCGCGCAGCAGCTGGGCCCGCAGCTCCTCCAGGCGCCCGGCGTAGGCCAGGTTGCAGATCCCCACGTCGGACACGGCATCCTCCATGCTGACGGCCGCCTCGCCGCCTCCCCCTGCCGACAGGGGCGGCGCTTCGGCGCGCTCGCCGGCCAATCAGAAAGGCGCCGGGGGCCAACCCAGCCAATCGCACCTAGCGGCCCGCTCCTCTCGCCCCCTCGTCCCGCGAAGGCCGATGGGATTTGTAGTCCAGCGGGCGGCCAGGCGGCGCGCTGCCGCCGGCGGGCGGGACTACACCTCCCAGGGTGCCCCGCGCCGCGGCCGTGTTGTGCCTCCGTGTCGGGGCGAGGAGGAGGAGGAGGATGGTGACAGCGGGAGGATGGAGTCAGGTGAGGGGCGGCGGCGGCGGCGTGAGGCCTCTCCCGGGGGTGGGTGGGGAGGGCTGAGGTGAGGAAGAGGGGGCTCGGCCGGGTCCGGGGGCGGCCTGAGGCCGGCGTGGCCGAGGCGGGAAAGCGGCGGCGGGTGTGTGTGGGGAGCGCTGAGGCGGGCCGCGGCGGCGGGAGGGTCGGGGCTCTGTGAGGGGAGAGAGGGAGAGGGGGCCCGGCCGTTCCCTTCCCGGGTGGTCTGAGGCGTCGTGTGGCGGGGGGAGGCGGTTGTCTCCGGTGGGATTTCGGGGGGGGGGGGGGGGGGGGGGGGGAGAGAGTCTTCCCGGGCTGCGGACCCAAACCCGGGCAGTTTACCCTGGAAGTGCGGAGAGGGGTGCTTTTTCTGGCGGAGCGCAGCGTTACGAAGTTCTTTGGCTCTGTAGACGGTCTTGAAGAAGTTTGTCGTGTCCCTGACGTGCGGAGAAGGTGTCTCTGAATTCAGTCCTGGGTGCTCCAGTCGGGGGTGGTGTAGCTCAATTTCCCTTCTGGTTGCTACAGTGTATATTTTTACATGATTTTTTAATATATATTTATATGTTTACCTGCTGATCATTCGTTCTTCATACTGTATGTATGTGCACTTACTCGAAGAGTAAAATATAGTTGTGTTTGCTTTCCATTTCAACTTCTGATTTTTTAGCAGTATATTCCTTTAAGATTGCTATCTAAAATAAGTGATTTTTACATTCATTTCTACACTTGAAGGCCTGTTTCGCTCTTCCAAAAAAGTCTGCTTTAGTGGTCTAAAAAATGATTGAACTGTCTTCTTTTAGCAGTACTAATTATCATTTGTTATGTTCTGCTAAATAGATCTAGCGTTGAACAATAACATTAATACAACTTTTTTTTTTTCTGAAGTGTTTCAAATCTCCAATTAGGAAAGCAAAACCCAGTCTTGCTAACACTTTTCACATGCTTCCCATTAAGCACAAGGCCATAATTGCTCTGAGTGGCAGTATTTGTAATTTAAGATCAAGCGTGGGCATATGCCGTGATGCTTAAATTGTTTTTTCCTTTCCTCATTTCCTTGAATCAAATCTTACTCTCACTGCAGTCATCCTGAACTTCTGCTACTGACTTCAGTCAGACTGCTTATAATCAAGGTGTCAGCCATGTTATTCTCTCAGCACTCGCTGAGGATCAAAATAAAAACCAGCCAAGACATTGGATATTTCAGTGACGGAGCAGCTCGTTAAAGGAGAAGACTAAATGCAGCTGGCAGCACTGTTCAAAAGACCCAAAGACTAGCTACAACTAGTTCAGTCTAAGAACTCAAAGTTGTGCATAAAAGAACAAATGGATAAAATGGAGTTTGAATTTTGTGTATTCCTGTTCAGTTTTATCTAGGTATGAAAACCAGATCACTATTTTGTCAGACTACTTAGAAGAATTTCCAGAAACTGATGAGCCAGTCTGGATTCTAGGAAGGCAACACCACCTAAACACAGGTATCTTTAGAATGAAAATTGTTTGTAAAATCTGTAGAATATTCAGAGATTCACATGCAGCAGCAGCTCCTGATTTCCTTACGTTCTCTAAATGTCTCATGAGAGAAGTTTCTTTTTCTTCGTCAACAAGAAACCAACTATAAACAGCTGTATTCATCCTAAAATGAAACCAGAAGTTTACCAATGTATTTTCTATCGTAATTCATGCAAAGAGATAGTACTTGTAGCAAGGCTAGTCATGTATGAGGCTGGTCACTTCTCAACATCAAATGCCTCGGCAATAGATAAGTAAATAACTTTTGGGGAATGTTTGGAGTTACCAATGTTATTTTCCCTTGAGGGATGCTGTCTGCAGCCTGTTATTTGCAACTACAATGATATGTCAACAGAATAATAATAATAGTAATAATAAAATTAATCTAGGACACGTACTGTATTTTGATGAAAATAAATATATGACATGAGAGTCATAGCAGAGTCATGTATTTAGATATCATATAAAAATAAGATTTCAGAAATGAGTTTTGCTCCTTGGGGAGAAGGCAAGGGCATCCTCCTGTGTTACATGTCAAAGGCAGTGGCCATCAATGCAGGCATGGTGTTCAAGACAGCCAAGGGTACCACACACAGCCTTGATCGGCTGCAGGATCCCTTGAAAAGGCCAGTCAGGCTCAGCCACGGCTCAGAGAAAATGCAGCAAATAAGATTCTTAAGAATACTTCAGAGCCTTTGGGAGAATTCTGTAAGTGCATGTGTTTAAAAAAAAAGAGAGACTTAATTAAATTTAATATTATTAACCTTTTCTTAAAATGACTTTGTATTGGGTTTGGAGGTAATGCATAATTCCATGTTGGTTTGCATGTAGAAATTCCTCACCTTTCTTAACTTGCTGTACGAGTTCTTTCCTGAGGACATAGTTCTCCGTCATTGTTTCATTCAAGCTGGGCATAGTCATTCCCAAACACCTTGTAAAACTTCATTGGCTAATAATTATTTCATCCTTACTAAGTTAATTAGCAGTCTACAAAAGCTCTCTGTGTTTAAACAGCTAAAAAAGTTTTAAGTATTAAGGGTCTTATACATAAAAGCTAACAGGAGTCTTCCATGCACTCCATATATTGACTGTACAGGGAAAATTAGAATTTTTCAGTTTTAAAAGTCTGTTTTAATAATTTCTTTCCTCTTAAAAATATTCCAGACAAATCTAAGTTATTGTTGGATATAAGTGCCCGTCTCTGGTTTACGTATAGAAGAAAGTTTTCGCCTATTGGTGAGTACGCAGCAGACCAGCTGCCTTGTTATAAATTAGATAGCAGGATTAATGATGTTATCATGGACTGAAAAATGATTTTTACAGCATTAGAATGTTTTGAGCATCGTTTTAATTGTTTATGCAAACAAAATATTAAAGCTATTAAAAATTGTGTTTACTTGTACCTGCATATAATCAGGTCTTTGTGTTTGTAGAGCAAGCAGTAAAGTTAGACCAGCAATATAAAAAGAAACAGTCTTGCTCAGTGCCTTTTATCCATAGGACAGTTGTTAAGAGATTTTAACTCTGAAATTTTCTGTGTGGTGCTGCGCTCATTTTAAAGCCTATATTGATTGTAATGAACTTTTTTAATAGGAGGCACTGGTCCTTCATCTGATGCTGGCTGGGGATGTATGCTGCGATGTGGGCAGATGATGCTGGCACAAGCACTGATCTGCAGACATTTAGGAAGAGGCGAGTACTGTTGCTGAGTGAACTTTTGTGTTGTTTGGGGACTGTTTCATTTTTGTTGTAGTTTTCCATAAAAGCACAAAACCTAAATTTATTAATGAAACTTTCTTTGATGCCCCAGTAGAAGTTACTGGTGAATTATTCTTGTCTGACAGGGCAAAATCATGCCAGCCTTAAGCAGAGAAGTAGAAATAGAGGGAGGACAAATAGGGAATCCCATTGTCATTATTTTATAAGTCTTTTTGAGGCATAACCAAGTTGAGGCCAAGGGAAAACCTGCCACCGTGGGTCTAGTTCTTACCCTTCTCTTCATTGCTTACATAGCCACCAAATGTTTGCACAGAGTGACTGTGTGAATAGTGATGTAGTGATAGCCATCACACAGAGTACTTCACAGACCACTCACCCGTCACCAGCCTGAGGTCCAAACCCCACAGCTGAACCCCTTAGTGCAAGCTCTTAAGCCTGTATCAACACCTCACATCCCAGGATCACGGGTAAGTATCATAGGTCTGGTCTGTGTGTAGCTACTGTTATCAATTAAATTATTACGGTTAGGTCTGTAATCCTCACACTCTTGTGCTGTGGTTTCTATGGCAGCATGCTTTGTGGATTTATCCACTTGAATAACTGAATCCACAGAACGGAGGTGCTAAGATTTAACTGAAGGAGCAGGCAAACAAACAAATTACCTGAGAAAAACTAGAATATGAACTTGCAGTATCTAGCTACTTGGTAGTATCAGCCCTATGTATGTGCTTCTCTATCAGTAAATGGGCTACGTTACGTTAGAAGCAAGAGCATACATAGCAAAGCTATGTTGTGGATTTTGCTGTGGGAGAGGGCCAACGTGTTTGGACTTTGCTTTATGGATCTTACGTCATTATCTTACAAATGCTTACATTATGCTTACAAATCCAGCAAAATCTAAACAGAGCATATAGTTTTAAACAATCTTGGAAGTTCACATACAGCAGTAGCTATCAATTCTCGGCAGTGATCACTCAGAATATAGTTGCAGTTGACATTTTTATTTTATTTTCCCAGTTTTCACAATCTAGCCTGTGATGATAAAGGAGAGCTTGATAATAAATGACAAGCTGCGACTTCTAGGAACTCTAAACAAATTGTAAATATTAGAGATGAGTTGTACCTTAGTCTTTTAACGTCTCATTTTATGGCTTTCTACGATCTAGAAATTTGATTGGGATGATGGAAACATTATATTTTAATCTGTATAACTTTCTTCCTGTAAGATTGGCAATGGGAAAAACACAAAAAACAACCAGAAGAATATCATAGAATCTTACGGTGCTTTCTAGATAGAAAGGATTGCTGTTATTCCATCCACCAAATGGGTAAGAACACACATCAACTTTTTTTCTTTCCACTGAAATTCCTGCTGTGTTGAAACTTTCTAATTTGAAATATGTTCATTCAAAATTTTAAAAAGGTGATTATGAAGAGAATGTGTATGTTTATATATAAATAAAAATGCATGCAAATGGGTACAAAGTGTAATAATTCAGAAATGTTATTCACTGAGACCTAAATAAATCTGTATATTAGAATCTAGCTCTTGATAAAGTATGTAGGCCTTGGGTACCAGAGTTGATAGTACTAAAATAGACAGTCATGAAGCTTGTTGCTGTAATTTGTAATAAAGGACACTAATATTTGTAATTCTCATTACAGTTTAGAAACTTTTTGCAAAGGAACTAGCAGTCATTAAGATTTGAAAAGAGCAGATCGAGAAAATAGTTGTTGCTGCTAAATACAGTTTGCAATTGCTCTAGAATGTATGACAAAATATTAGTAGGTCATGCTATTTAATATATATTGTGACCAGACTCTCTGTGGTCTTTTTTTTTTTTCTGTGTGTGTGTGGTTTCCCTCATAAAAACAGCGCAGATGGGTGTTGGAGAGGGGAAATCAATTGGAGAATGGTTTGGACCAAACACAGTTGCTCAAGTACTAAAGTAAGTCAAGTCACACTAGCGCATTCAGAATGTACTCCCCTGGGGCAGCTAAGCTCAGAGACCAGGATAAGGCCCAAGACACAGTTTTAAAGGCTGATCTCCCTCTCTCTCAGCATCAGGAATATACATGCCATGTGTCTGCAAGTACAGTGCAGACCACGATGCTGTAGCCTGGTGGGCAGGGACTGAGTTGGGATTGGGCGAGTTCTAAATTTTAATATACCAAGAGCCTGGGGAAGACCTGCATGAAGGTCTCTCCTGCAATGGTGCCTGTATGCCCTAACCAGTAAGCAGCAGAGATACGTATTCCTTTCTGCAAAGTGGCGCAGCTGTGAGATGCCAGGAGTGCCACCATGCAGATCAGAGTGGTTGTATGACACATCAGAGTGAAGACATCCAGGCCAAGGAGGGAACCGAACTGCAGTTCCTCACTGTCTGAGCTGCAGTTCTGCCTGAAGGCTGCTGTATAAAACATGGGCAGCTCCTCCTAGTCTAGAAGCTACTGTTGAGAAAGTTGACTTTGCTCCGTTTCTGAGGGATAGGTGGAGGTGCCAAATCTCAAGTTGACGCTAAACTGCAGGTTCTGAGTGCTCAGCAGCAATTCTTTGCAGCCCTGGGACAGACACACATTTTGGGGGGAGAGGGAGAGAGGAGGTAAAGCATGCCTTGGCCTCCAGCTCTTTTCACTTACAAATTCTTCATGGCTTAGCACTCACATACAGGCTTTTCTGGCTTATTTTAGACAGCTGACTCTGCCTGTGCAGCTTAAGAGTGTAGCTCCCTTGCCTAGAGTTTTGGATTTCACACAAGTGGACAGAAACCTGTGTGCTACTATGCCTCCCTCCTAACTTTTGGGTGCCAGAAACCTTCAGCTGATCTAGCTTTTAACGCCCTGAGTCTGCTGTCCACACGTGCACAGAAACAGTTCCACTGAATTTAGTGGAACTTCTTAATCGAAAAGTAACGTGCAAAACTAGCACAGGAATTTTTTTCCTTCTCTAGACAATGCCAGGCACAATAGGCAGGATCCCATTCTAGAGGCTGTTAAATGCAGTAAAAAGTAATAAACCTAATTACGTGGTTGACCTGTTCCTATCACTGCATTTGGCAAAAAGACAAAACAGTTTTCACAAGGTACAGTGCGTGTGCTTTTCCTGATACCACTCGGTGTTTATTTTTCTAAATATATTAAACATTGACTATTCAAAGTTATCTTTTTATTACATGGAGATTAAAAAAAAATCCAAGGAATATGTTTTTCCAAAGAAAAAAATTAATTTTTTTATTAAAGAACCATCTAATTGTCCTGAATGAAAAGTTGCCCTCATGGTCCTAATTAGTTTATTTTAATTATTACTTTAATGTTTTCTAGGAAGCTTGCTTTATTTGATGAATGGAATTCACTAGCAGTTTACGTATCTATGGACAATACAGTAGTCATTGAAGACATCAGTAAGTGAAACATTATTTCTCTGGTTACAGTTTTTGATTTGACTCCATTTTCCTGAATGTATCTAAATATGAACAAAATACTTTGGGCCAACCCTACTTGTTCCCAGGCTAAGAAAAGGAATAAAGGAAATGCAAACTCGGGTTTTGGGTGTCCAGAACTAAAGCTAGCACAGAACGATGTAGGCCATTTTGGTGGCCAACTCACCATGCAGTTTGGGAGAAGATGGGAGTTTGGTCTGTGCTATTTAGAGTCCCACCCCAGAAATGGAATGCAGTTGCAATATGTAAAAATACACAGAATTGTTTTTAATACAGAGCTTGCCAAAGAAGAGATGTGCTTTTGTCAGGCAAAAGAGAAAGCAGGGGCAGATCCTAGAGAAACATGTGGCCAGGCTTAATTTTCTGTTGTAAGAAAGGTGGATTTACAAGTGGTGTTTAGCCACGACCTATTTCTACTTTAGTGCCTACTTCTGCTTATTTTATGTTCGCATCATTTGAAGTGAAGAGTTCCCTGAAGAGTTTCTAATGCTATCATCTGTGCCATTTCATTTCCCTGACATTTTATGGGCAAGACTTGACAGTATTAACTTCAGTCTTAAATTTTTATCCCCCAGTCGTTTATCTCATGTCTCACTACTGTGCCAGCACATACTCTATCTGCTAGCATTACTTCTACTAAATAGTTACAATTTCCGTGCCCTGCTCCTTTTGTCTTAAAACAGGAGCCCTATAAACGGGTCTGGCAAAGTATCTGAATTCACAATTGAGAGGAATATCTGCTCTGTGTTCCTTTGTGCATTCGTTGATTTCTGGTTTTATTCCCACAGAGAAAATGTGCTGGTCCCCTCCCCAGAGCAGCGGCGCAGCCCACAGCAGTGCACATTTGCACAGAAGTGCTCTTGGCCGAAATAAGAACACAGCAGGATTCTGCACAGGCTGGAAGCCCCTCTTGCTTATTATACCTCTACGACTAGGGATTAATCACATAAATCCAGTATATATTGATGCGTTTAAAGTAAGGTTTTTTTCAGTGAATTGTTTGTTATTGTGAAATAAGTTCAGGTATCTGTTGTATCAATAAACAAATTGACTTCAATTTCATTTTTCTCCCTTTGACCTCCTAGGAATGCTTTAAGATGCCACAGTCTTTGGGAGCATTAGGAGGGAAACCAAATAATGCCTATTATTTCATAGGATTTTTAGGTAAGGAAAAAAGAAACTTATTCCAAATATGCATGTGATCTAAAGAGAAAGGGGGCTTTTTTTGGAAGGGGAGATAGTAAGCAGTTTAAGCATGAGAATAGAGTAGAAGAAGCAAAGAAACATACCTCAGATACTTCGGGAATAGTATGATATCTTCCTTACAGGAACAGAAAAGTAGCAGCAAACTGATGTAAAATTAAGTAATGATATAAGCAAGAACAACCCACTAAGAAAAGTTGATAGTATTTAACAAGTGTCAAATGTCACTACTGCTAGAATACTGAATTTTTCCTAATCATTAATACTTCCTAATGAAGGGTGTCTTGGTTTATTCTTTTGCTTTGGTTTTCTTACATTGTTTTCTCGTATTTCAAACCTTTTCTGATAGCAGTATCTTTTTCACCTTCTTCCATTTCTTCCTTTCTTAATTAAAGCAATAGTTAATGCTAGATTCAGTCTTTCAGATTTCCCCCCAGTTTGATCCATAATTTTATGGATATTTTGTTCTTCCTTTTGTAAAACCTGAACTGTTTTAGTCAGATTTCTTTGTTCCAATTTCTGAATGAATGCCTAATGGGATTACACATTGCATTTGTGGGCTTCCTGTACCTTTGGATCTGTGGAATGTTAGGGATTACAACAGATGAGATTTTTAAAAAGCGTGGTGGACCTCACATAGAAAGAGTGTGACAAAGATAGAACAAACCAAAAGATCTACAGTAATAGGTCACAATAGAAAATTATACTAAATATCCTGTGGGGAAACTAGTGTGTCTGACTTCCCGATTCTCTTAAAGACTCCCTAGCTAGAAGGTCTAGATATGGACTGTGATGATAATCTAATTTCTGTTTTACAAGTCTGGATGGAGTATGTGCGTATTAAAGTCTCTTGTTTATTATCAACATGGATTTTACCCGTACAGGCAACGAGCTGATCTATTTGGACCCTCACACCACTCAAAGTTTTGTAGATTCGGAAGAAAATGGCACAGTTGATGACCAGAGCTTCCACTGCCAGCAAGCCCCACACAGAATGAAGATCATGAATTTGGACCCTTCAGTAGCTTTAGTAGGTGTTAGGAAATAACAGATGTGTGTACTTTATTTCAAAGTAAAACCTCTGTATATTGATAAGGGCCGTAATACATTTCCTTGAGCAGAATCAAGATCACAGGGCAGTCTTCTATGATCTAAAATTCAACACATGGTAGTTTAACTGCATAGGAGACATTAATCTTCGGTCAAGCAGGGAATTGACTGTATCCTAGGGAGCTAATTCACTTTCTTTGCTGAGCAGCATTTACCTTATGCAAGAAGTGTTTTAAAGGTCAAAGCAGGGAACTGAATCGGGTTTCCTTATTTTATTGCATCACTACCATACATGCATGGTTGCTCTGGGCAAGTTACTTAAGCTTAACTTACATCATAATTTACAAATCTTTAAACGGAATTACTTGTAGAAGTCATCCAGCGTATGTCACAAGAATACTGTGGTAATTGAAGAAATTAAATCTGATCCCATGCCAGTATCCGTTGGTTGGGTTATGGGTGATTGTGACTTGAGACGTGTGTTTCTAAAGTGTAAACAATGCATAAAGATACCACAGCATCCTTCACTCACTGGCATATTGTTACTATTTAATACTACTGTATGTATTTTTTCCTTAGGGCTTCTTTTGCAAAGAAGAATGTGATTTTGATAACTGGTGTAGTCTTGTACAAAAGGTAATAATACTATCTTTATTTGCTCCGTATGAAATAATGTATACTTTTTTTTTAATGGAAATTCCCATTACATCTTTCTCTGCGTGCAAATTAAACGAGCCGTAGAGAAAAATGCATTAAGGCATCAGGGTAAGCCAGTACTACTGAATTGCTAATTAGAGCTTGTTCAGCATTTTGACAAATCATGAACCCTGCCACTTGGCAAACAAGTGTAAATATATACGCTTTAAAAGTTTTTCTTTTTTTAACACTACTGTGTTACTGACTGAAACTTAGTCATTTACTGAGAAGTAAAAAAAAAAAAAAAGTAAGTTTTAAGTGCTATG
Organism: Haliaeetus albicilla; assembly: GCF_947461875.1. Classification (NCBI taxonomy): domain Eukaryota; kingdom Metazoa; phylum Chordata; class Aves; order Accipitriformes; family Accipitridae; genus Haliaeetus; species Haliaeetus albicilla. Next base: position 5,027,954 of record NC_091505.1, on the reverse strand, counting down.
TTGTACCTTTTTATTTATTTATTTGCTTCCTGATCCTTCTTTATTGTTTGACATGTATATTATTACATGTTCTAATTATGACTGTTAGTCCCTGGTACCACAAAAAGTCTGATTCTGTAAGTGCTGAGTCCCTCCAGCTCCTGCTGAACTGCAGGACACACAAGAGGTGCTTGCTGCCACAGGAAACTGACTTTAGGACATTTCTGCATGCAGCTGGTGTACTAAGCAACAGAAGCATGGATGTGAAGTAACACCAACCTCTAAAGGCATTTTAAAAAAAAAAAAAAAGCTAAGGAAAGCAGTTAGTAAATAACTGAAATAGAGGATATGATGTAGCTTACCTGATTGAAGAGGAGTAGAATTTGGCTTCAATAATAACTTTTCTCCTGATCAAAACCTATCCTTCAAATCTGTTGGGTTTTTTGGAGCTTTTGTTCCCATTGATCAACAGAAAACTTGAACACAGAGAGGCCCGTGCAAGTAATTTTCTTTTAAAAGGCAGAAAATATTGCATGTTCTTGGTGTCTGTTTGCTACATGTAAACAAAATTATACGTGTATGGATATCAAAGCTAATTACAACACACTGATAACTTGTAGGACAGTTCAAATGATCTGTCTGCCAGGTGTGTTTTCAACTAGGAAAATATTGCAGACATCTGTGAAGCGGCGATTCATAACAGCAGGTACTTGAAATAACAGATTGTCACTGTATGTCTGCACAAAGCCTTTTGTTTTTGATAGACATCCATCATTAAAAATGTTTTTAATTAAGCAGACATTTTTGTGTTTGAAGGTTCTCTTCAGGCATCTTTTAAAATGAAAGTATTCTGTCCTCAGGAGATTCTAAAGCAACAGAGTCTACGGATGTTTGAGCTGGTCCAGAAGCATCCACCACACTGGCCTCCTTTCATACCTCCAACAAAGCCCGAAGTGACAACTACAGGAGCAGGTGCAGTACGGACCAAAAGTACTATTGTGCAGCAGAATGTTCCTCGTTAGCAAATGGAAGAATAAGCACAGGTGGAATAACTCTGCTTTCCAAAGTGTCAAGCGATCACCATGTGATTAAATGCCTTATTCTTACAGAATATCAGACGGTTATCCAAACAGGCCACATACAATTGCTAGCACAGATAGATAGATAGATAGATATTTTTTTTTTGTAATAATCTTACAAAATACTTTGAAGGACACATTCCAGAGAAGTGGGGTTTTTGGTGGTTTGTTTTGTTTTAAGTAAACAAAATCAGGCGTGTCTTTAGATTCTAAATTGTTTAATTTTTTTTTTTTTTTTGCAGAACTCATTGAATCTACTGACAAGCTATTTGAATTGGAAGAAGAATTTGAAATCCTGAGTGTATGAGGGAAACTGGTGACCCCTCTGAGTATTGAACATATTGCTAATATTATTGCATTAACTTAAATCAAACAGCCATGTTAGCCCCAAAGTGCCTGAAATGACAGATAACAGAGCACAAAAACCTAGTAGCATCCAAAACTCCAACAGTGACAGTTCCTTCTGTCAAAGAGCTTCCCCAGATGGAAAGGCAGTAAAAGCTCATCTTTTATTATAAGACCCTTAAAGGGAACTTCTTTCTAATACGTGTCTTTCCTGAAGACAAATGGACCTTTGAGATTAAGGCAAAAATAAGTATATCAATGGGCTGTATGTTTGGAGAAAGGGATAACACAAAATGGGTATTTCTTGCTCTCATATAATGCAATAGTTTAGTTCTTAAAGCAAAACAGTCTTCAGTTAAGGAGGATGTTTACTTCTGTTCCCTCCTGTGGGCTGCATCATAGAAAAACATTGTCTTGTTTAAAAGATCAACTGGATCAGAAGAATATTGTTTCCTTGTTAAATATTTTAACATGCATTTGAGCAACCACACTTTATTACAAAAATGTTTCTGTAAAAGGAACTATGTCTAATGTGTACGTTTTGCAATAGCCTTCCTGTTTCTGGGAAACCTCAAGGGGAACAGGAGACTCAAATAGTTAATAAAGATCACAACCACTGTTATAGTTACGATATATTTCACCTTGACCTTAAAATTCAGATCATTAAAACTTAGGCTGACTTTTCTTTTGGAGCTAAAATGAGTCAAAGGTGGTTTAACTGTACCTTATTTATTTTAAAAAAGATTTACACAAGTTTCTCTGTTACAGCACTTTATCTGTGCATCTAATAAATTTCTTAAGCTTTTCATAGGTTGTATGCTGCTATATTTTGTTAATTTGTTTGTGTGAACTAAATGTAAACCAGGTTATCTTAAAACTTAATATATAGGCATATGCAAATTACTTGTTGGTTTTTGACTTGTTGCCTTTTGAAATCTGTTTTGGTAAAAGTGCCTTAATTCTACAGGTTTATCAGAACAGCCTGTGCGGTTTTATCTCTAAGGCAGAGTATCTCTCCACTCCAGCAGCCATAAGAAAACCAGCTCAGAATAATTAAAGGCAAAGATCTTTTAATCCATTATAAAGTTCCTTTTTTACTATCAGACAGTCCCCGTTATGGTCATTTTGTCATGGTAGTGTAATGGACGTGAATCGCACAGTTTCATCTTCACCAATAAATGACAACATAGAGAAATACCGAATGCTGTCTCCTCTCACTTGCACTTCTTGATCAGGGCCAGTGTGATTTCCAAGAAAATAGTTAACCAGATCATATTTCATCTTGTTTGCCTTCAGTGTTTATTAACCACAGTTTGGAAACTATACACTTAGAAAAACATACCATTTTCTTCCCCTCTTCATGGATTAGCTGCATGTTTTTTTTAAAACAAAGCATTACTTCTTAATTGATTAACTTACTGTTCATGCAACAGCAATTGTAGCCCTCTCCTCCCCACAGACAAAAATGAAGATGAAGCATGAAGCACTTGCTCTGAAATGCTTAGTCTTGAGTAGTAACTGCTAAAAAATAAAAAAACCCAGGAAGCACCTAAGCTAAAGAATAATTAAAAGGAAAAAAAAAAAATCCATCAGTGGAGTACAGTATACTTACTCCCCACATAGCTCTTAGCTGTTATGTAAACACTCTTCAGAGGGGAGGTGTGGGCCCCGCTGACCTCTTGAAGAAGTATTCTTGCGTGGGGTAACCAGATTGATGAAAATGGGGACGATGGGAGAAAGTGATTGGAATTCCCACTCCGTGCACCTGACCGAGAAGGGCTTGTGTGGGAAAAGGCTGGGCTGTTGAACTTAAAGTTTGGCCATCGACAGCCGTGGAGCCTGGTTACTGCAATAGAAGCAGTTCCCTAAAGGTAGTGGCGCTTAAAATGCGTACGGCTCTCATCCTGGATAAAAAAATGAATCATATTTGCATGTGTTCATGTTCAAAAATAAAACCAAGTCCCTGTAGCTACAATACCTGGTTGACATCCCTTTTCACAGCACCATGGGAGCCCAATGGCTGAAAAATTCATTATTGTTTGCCAGTTATTTGCACGAATTTTCAAAAAGTAGTGAGCTTCACTGTGTGCGCACAATGTTTTAAACTTGCCTTTGCATAACCCAAGATGTAAACACAATATGATCTGTGCTAGGACAGCTAGGAAGTAGATTGGATATTCTGCATAAAAGGATTGCCACTCAGGAGTGTTAAAATGCCTTAAAGATTTTTGCAAAATACATCCAAAGCAGTTGCTGATCTTCCACAATTAGGAATAAGTTAAATGAAAGACTAAATTGTCCTTCACAAATTCCCTGCACATCTCCAGTGTGGTTCAACACTAGAACATGCAGAGCTCTCTGACCCCAATCTAGGAAGACAGTATTATACTATGCATGTAAATAATCATTAAAGGTAAAAATACTATCTGCTTAAAAGTAAGCATGTTCTTAAGTACTTTGCTGGATAGAGCTAGAGCCCTAGAACCTAGTAAAGAAAGAGTACTTTGAAATAATGTCTCAGTCTTGCATTAATAATAATTTTCTGAACAATTTTGTCTTAAAGATTTTTAAGCCAAGGTGATAGTGTATTTGCAAGGCACTTCTTTCAAATGTCCTGGAATGTCAATATATAAGGATTTCATATGCTTCACTCTAGAGAGATTGATAATAATAATTTTAACCCAACTAAATGAATTCATTTTTTATATATATATATATATATATATATATATATATATTAGCATACCTTTTCATGGCTTTCCCTCAAAATATACAAGGATAATAGAATTAGTGGCACTTCTCTTTAATTATGGCCTTAAGGAAAGCGTGGCTAGTTACGAGTGCATACACTAGAAATACAATTTTTTAAACTAACAGAAATAAAGCCCAGAGGAAGAAGTATACAACACATTGTGCCTGTAAAAGTAAAAAATGTACATCCCATAACCGCTAGATTCTGTGTTTGTGTAAGCCTGCATGCTATCTAGTAAAGCCTCTACTTTCCAGATACACACAGCTTGAATAATTACAAAACAAGTGTGCCAAGGCTACCTCAGAAAGGAAATTTATGTTCCTAGTAATGAAATGTTTCTGGTAGCTGCACATCATTAGACTGCAAGAAGATACGCACAGACCTTGAAGCAGACATTTTACCTGGAATATATTTCGATAGAAAGCTATGAAAAATGCTAGACGTGTTTTGGATTCATCTTCACATCAAAAATTGCATTTTTCACTGGGGTAGCTCTTTAAAATCAACCGTGGGCGAGAGTCTGGGTTAGAATTGATTACCTGTCAGTGGAGGAAAGAACGTCCCATCTGTTTAATAAGCAAAGCAAAACAAATTAATCTTTGAGTCTTACTAAGGAAGTCAGTTATCAACCATTAATGCTTAGTGTTTCTAAGTCACCTACAGGACACTGATAAATTTTACCTAGCTCTGTATTTCATAGGAGAATGAGTCTTCATTCCCTTACACTAGACCAAATACTGTTTGCAAAGATACTAATAAAGCATAACTTTTGAAAAATGTCTCTTGTTGATGACTGGCATGTGCCTTGGACAGAGGAGTGGTGTAATGTGAGACATCAGTTACTCTTCGGTCTGAATAAGGAACTCGCAGAGACTTTCTGAGGTAGCCGTAACTGAGGGGAAAAAAACCCGCTGAAGTAAAAGCATAGCACCATGTTCCGTAAAAAAGGTTTCAGAGCACTGGTCTTTTCCTCCTCTGTGCGCAGTCAGACTCCTGGACTTGACACTCGATTTTTGTAGAATTCTGGCCATCCTGATTCACCCATCAACCACACACAAAACAGGTTTATGAATTTATCCTTCTTCACACCAGCGATGTCTGGTCTTAGGTAACAAAGACTGTTAATGTTACTGCATTTTTGTTACTACAAGTTCTTCATGCACACTTGGCAACGGCTGACCCTTGTTCGAAGCTGTCCTGCTTTCAGAGTTTCTGAGGGAGGAGCACTGACAAACTGCTGCGACTGTTCAACGGTCGTCAGCCAGAAGCTGTATTTGTTTGCAAAGTAATGGCATGTTCCCCTAGCACCGTTGCATTCAATGAACGGAGTGGCACGGAAATCCTCCAGGCAAGAACCAGGTGAGACAAGGGACTGACCTCCACCTTCTGCACCAGCCGCAGTATGCTGAAATAAAGATGTCAGTTTAAATGAGTTCAAAGGAACAGAATGGGAGGTAAACAGGGGAGTCCCCCAGTTCCATTGTTAAAAGGAGTAAAACAGGCAACCAAAATTATACCTTGGCTGTATGTATCTGTCTTTTGAGTCAGGGCTAGAGGTGAAGCAGCAAAGGAATGTGCTTAGGCTGAATATACAGGCCTGGTGTAATGGAAAACCAGCTTTTCACTTGTAAGCTGGGAAAATTTGGAAACAATAATGCTGACTTCATATTTTTCTAACAATCTTACACTAATGAGCTTCTAGGAGAGTGCAATGGAAAATGTTCTACTTTTTCCACTGAGAGACAATGCTGTAGCTTAATTAGCATTTCCACATTTAAAGGTTTGAAGAACAAAGAACATCTGTGACATTACAGAACTACTGCATCAGTGTTACTACTGAACTCGAGCAGTACAAGAACAAACTCAGAAAGCCTACAGCCGGCCAGCCGATAAAGAAGAAATGCACTAGGGCAAGAAGCTACAGGGCTCTAGTTTCCTGTAAGCAACTCACAGAATACCGTCTCAGTCACCTAATCAAAGAGGAGATCTAGAAATGTTTAAAGCTGCCTTTGCATTAGCAATAGCATCCTTACCATAAGGAAGGAGTATCCGATCCACAGGCTGCGCCAACCAAGGGGACACTGTGGGATGGTGATGTCCTGGCTGTGCACAGCCACAGCCTGGGAAGGTGCTTCACATACTGAGCAACGACTGATGTACTGTGGGATCTGAACGCTGTCCACGGGCATCATGGGGATAGGAGCAGTGGTGGAGAGCCAGTAGGACTTGTCATTTCGGCTGGCGTAGTAGCACACTTCATTGATGTTGCAGTAAATAAAAGGCATGGTGCTGAAGCGAGGCAAACATGAGCCAGCAAAACCTGGAAAAATTGGAGAAGTGGTCATACCAAGCACCTGCCAAACACTCCAACTCATACACACCAGACATGAATGTGGAGGATGGCACAAGCGACGCTGCTCCCAGTACAGATTCTGGCCAAGCAGACTTCCACCACCTCTACTACAACCGCCTGTGGTACCAATGAAGATGGCTCATTTGAAATGAGATTTTGGCCTACATTGTTTGTGCCTGAGAGAATTCTGTCAACTCACCAAGATCCTGGTTGTGTGACTTTTCCTGCCCCTCCACGTACAATAAGCTGTAGCCATCCCAGAGCTTATTCATTCCTATGGGACAAGGTGGGATTTGGTCTGACTGACTGTGCTTCACTAAAGTGTATCCAACACCCACACTCCGACCAGGCATTCCCGGCAAACCAAGTGAGCCCGGCTTTCCAGCAACACCTAGAAGACAGAAAAGGAGTCACTATTACTGATAGGCAGTGTGGACATCAGCTGGTTCTATACCTGATTTTGACATTGCTGTCATTGTGTTTATGTCAGTCATGTACAATGAGGACCCCAAGTTTCGATGGTTGTTATATGTGTAACTAGACTTAGCAGTTCTAAAAGCAGCCATTTCACACTAGCACCCACCCATTTCCTACCTCATTTAATTTTCTTTCTTCGCCCAACAACTCTGGTGCCAAAGTGTTAGCACATATCTCACAGTACAATAATGGTGAGTATCTCAAAGCACCAACCAAAGCCTAATAAATTCATTTTTGCTATAGTGCTCTTCATTATGATATTCCTTTGACACAGAAAGGCCAAAAGTTGTACAACAAATCTGTGGCAGAATCCAAATCTCTCTCACTGTGCCTTTCCTCTACTATCCAACCCCCACAGCTGTGTTCACTGTGAATACCATTTTGCTTATCTAGACCTTCAAGATGACTCCCACATCCACAAAATATTAAAACCAAAAGATGTTCAGAATTGTACCTAGGGAAACACCAGCAGTGATAGACAACAATGACACATGACATAATCTTCCTCACTGAAGACTAAATTTACTTCAGTGGAGATGTAAGACACAAGATCGTGTACATTTCCCAGGTCTTCCTAAGGTAATTGGGGCTTGGGGAGGGTCTTTGCAGAACCTGTAGGCAAACAGAATTCTACTGATTGCTTCTTTCTGATCTGTGCTCCCCAAATCATAAAATTACCTTCAAATCCTTGTGGTCCTGGGGCACCCAAAGGTCCTGGATCCCCAACTATGCCAGGTGATCCAGGTAAACCATCACGTCCTTTCAAACCAGATCTTCCTGGCAGACCTTTCGTACCTGAGATTAAATACAATTATTACTATCATTATTTCCTCACACTAATGCCTTCACTCATGCAGTCATATTCCAGAAGAGAAATATGTTGTCAGCAGCCATGCTGAGACCTCACTCTACAACTGCTGTGGTTACAAACGACAAACTCCGTACAGGGATTCCACGTGATCTGACTGTCTGTTAAAGGATCAAGAGATGCAGCTGAACATTAGACAAGGCTGAAAGTGCAGCACTGAGATCTGGGATAAGCTACTGATTTTAGTCTGAAGCCACATTGGACCTAAGACTCAGGTTTCAATTTGATGGCTGTGGAAGTCTGTGAACTCTTCTCATATCTGTCTCGCAAGATTCCTGCCACTATGAAAACAAGAATCCTCTGGTATAGTGGCCCAGCTGTTGTAAGCTGAAGAAAGTTGAGCTACCTTGCTGAAATTTTGCTTAACACATGAAGTCAATTCTTTTGCTTGATTTCACCCTTTTTTCAAACCAGAAAACTGGCCTTGGATGTTCAGCCTAAATATTATGTAAAATTAGAGCCACTGACTTGGACTAAATTCACCTTTCCCCTCCTCCACACGATATTCAATGATGAGCATCTGACTGACAAAGCTTTAAAAAGTCTCAGGGCAGTGAAGGGTGCTCTAAATATAAAGGCTTAGAATTTAGTGAGATGTAAGAGGTGGTGCATGCCTATGGACCGTTAGAGTCCGTTCAGGACTGTCCTGAGTCCAAAGCAGAAAGGTCTGGCACAGATTGGATAAACCAACAATAAAATAAGTGTTCAGGATGGTACAAGTAAAAATATAAGAAAACAGTATAAAGAGACAGAAGTTGTTATGCAATTGCACAGAGCGAGGTACCTAGCATGTGATCAGTAATGCGGAATGTTAATATTAGTATAAAGAAACATGTGACTGGGAAACAGATGGTTGTACATTTGCACAACTTTTGTAAAGATTCAGCATTAAAAATAGTATAAATAGGGGTAATTTCCCAGTGAACTTCTCTCTTTCCACAGCTCTGCAGCATCTGTTACCTGATTGCCTGACCAGTATTAATAAAGCCTCTCTCAGCTTTTACTCCCTGCACATTTATCCACTTTAGGAAATGACAACAGGAAGCCAGGAACTAACACAGCTCCATTCACCATGACGGGGTTGAGGATAATATCTAGGAGGAAGGATGAGTGCTAAGTGATGTTACCGCTCTAGGAGTTTTCATGAATAAAAGAGAATACTAACAATTAAAAATTGCCTAAGTGGCAGTGCTGAGAAAGGAATCATGGGGACTTGCTGGGCCTAGGAGAGCCAAGCAGTACAGGACCTACCAAAGTTGCTTTGTCAAACAATATGAACCACAGTGGTGCAGGCTGAAGTTCCCAGCACTGCTCAAGTTACAGTATTTCATTGACAATTCCAATAATTCTCAGTGGTGAATCATTTTCATGACCACTCCACCCGCTAGTACCAAAGCTGGTATCATACCAGCTGCATCACAGGCTGCTGCACCTAATTCTGGAAACCGAATTAAAAAACACTATAAAAGTGCATGACCAGAATTTATCAAGTACATTCTAATAATAATAAAACATGATGTTTGTATGCATTTTGCTGGAATTATCTCCTTTATTAGAAAAACCTTCCTAATGCATTTGAGAAAGTAGCGTTGCTCTTCCAGAAGGCCAGCATTTCACTGATCTGAGTGTACTTTTTACCTGGTTTTCCAGCTGGGCCCTGGAATCCGGGATCTCCATCAAAGCCAGGGACACCATCAATTCCTGGCAGACCAGGTAAGCCTGCAGGGGCTGTGACTTCTTCTGGCTGTGGGGTTATACCTGGAGCCCCTTGTCGGCCAGGGAGACCTGTATATAGTGCAAATGACAGTGTAAGTACCCCATAAAAATTTCACAGTTTTGATGATAATACTGACACAAAGGAGAAGTATGCTAAATTAAGACTGCCTTAGTACATTAGCACTGGGTATCTTTGTAAAAAGTGGTATGTCAAACTCTTTCTAATTTATTTCAATCTCCAAGAAACTAAGAGTCCCCCAGATAAGCCCATTAAGGGAGCTCTGAAATTTTCCCCGGCCCAAACCATGTGCAATAAAGTACAGGTTTTCAAATCCTTCAGCACTCACCTCGATGGCCTGTTTCACCTTTCAGCCCAGGGTGACCAGGATCCCCCGGAGGCCCATCTTTACCTGGCATCCCCATAAGGCCAGGCTCACCTCTTATACCTGCAAAGATACACAGCTAAAGACCTCACGGGCTAAGCATAGGCTCCTGATTCTGACCCACAGCTGGGGCACTGAGAAACACACTGACGGCAGCAATGGCAACAGCATTTCAGCTCTGAGATGGAGGGGACCACGACCCTTAAGGAACTCTGTGCCCATTTTGATGTCCAGAATGGCTGCAGAGCCCCAAGACAAGAATTTCCACTGCTACATAATTACATGTTATTGAAAGTCTTCTTCCCTTTCCTTGGGTAGCCCAGGGAAAGTGTTTGGGGAGTACATATCTTTTCTATTTGGAATCCATCTCTATGCACAGCACAGAGGGATGGGGATCTGTCAACCTACAAAGACAACATACATTTCTTCACCTGGCAATGGTTCTCCACCCATTCCTGGCTTTTGAGCTGTGCGGTTTCTTTGAAACCTTGCTACTAGAGTTCCTGTTGGCAGCTGCCCTCTACTTTCCTTTAGCAGAGACCAAAGAGAGTGTGGCCTGCTCCCTGCCTTAGCCCAGAACAAGATCTCTTAACTCCTACAATCCTTCTAGCCTCTTATGGAGACCTAAATCCACCGTGCTATGCCTCTGAGCATACATGATAGGTGGCATGAAACAGCATCTCCAGTCTTTGCCTAGACAGCAAATACAAGTGGGTAACTGTAGTTGACAAGCACAGCACCATTGCATGTGGACATCATCTACTCAGGAAAAAAAAAAAAAGAGAAGGAAAAAAAAACCAGTAGGGACACACTGAAGAGCACCTTGAGCTGGCCTCACTTTGCTGCTTTTGGAGTCAGTAGGTAAAACCTCCATGGGCCAAAAAGGAAGACTTGGACAACAAACTCAGCTGTGCCTACATCTGAATGAGGATTCGTTTCAAAGCAGTCACACTAACCACACGATAGCCACTCATACTATCAAGGTGACAGCTGCCAAGCCACACCCAGACCCTTTCAGGACAAGATTACCTTTGAATCCAGATGCTCCAGGGAGTCCAATTGGACCAGTGGGTCCCACATCACCCTTAATGCCTCGCAAGCCAAGAACACCAGGGAAACCTGGATTGCCTGTGTCACCTTGGTCAGAAGCTGGGCCAGGGGGCCCTCGTGATCCTGGAGGACCTGGAAGACCTAGAGACAACAGGGGTAATTAGTGCAATCTGCTTCTCAGGCAAAGTAAATGCTGGGGCTATTCCCAGTGTGTCTTTCTAGAGGACAGTCATTGTTTGGGTGTTCATATTTCCAGGGGTGTCCTCCTCCCAAAGAAAAAGAACAGACCCTACCCGCTTATATCCGCTTGGGTCTCTGTCCTGGTTTCAGCTGGGATAGAGTTAATTTTCTTTCTAGTAGCTGCTATAGTGCTGTGTTTTGGGTTCAGTATGAGAAGAATGTTGATAACACACTGATGTTTTCAGTTGTTGCTAAGTAGTGTTTAGACTAAGTCAAGGATTTTTCAGCTTCTCATGCCCAGCCAGCAAGAAGGTTGGAGGCGCACAAGAAGTTGGGAGGGGACACAGCCAGGACAGCTGACCCAAACTGGCCAAAGGGGTATTCCATACCATGTGATGCCATGCCCAGTATATGAACTGGGGTAGTTGGCCGGGGGGGGGCCAGTTTGCTGCTCAGGAACTAACTGGGCATCAGTTGGCGAGTGGTGAGCAATTGCATTGTGCATCACTTGTTTTGTATATTCCAATCCTTTCATTATTATTGTCAGTGTATTATTGTTATTATTATCATTATTAGTTTCTTCCTTTCTGTTCTATTAAACTGTTCTTATCTCAACCCACGAGTTTTACCTTTTTTTTCCAATTCTCTCCTCCATCCCATTGGGGGTGGGGGGGCAGAAGTGAGTGAGCAGCTGTGGGGTGCTTAGTTGCTGGCTGGGGTTAAACCACGACAGTCTCATAAATTTTTAAATCCTTTTAACCACAGTAATTTAGCTTCAGATTCTGGGCCTGAGCATAGCTCTTGTCCCACCTGGTAGCTAGCCTGGTGACTCAGACATTCCTTAGGAGAATGAGAGCAATAGCTTCAAATCCTTGGCCAGGGAAAGGCCTGGAGTCTCAGCCTCTCTGGCAAGGTGGTGAGGTACCGAATGGGTACCAATGCCATCATGACAAATCTTTCAAACTATGCTTGCTGTCAACCCTATGGCAAGTGCCTCTAAGTAGCAATGAAGCTTTGCTGCCTCCCAGCTCACACAGGATACTTCTCAACTTTACACAGAGCCTATGATTACAGCTGTGGAAACCACAGTCCAAAATGGAGCTGGTGTCCAAATTTAGACATACTACACTGGACTTAAGTACCTACCTTAGTGCCCGAGTCTGTCTTCAGTACCACAATAGGGGAAATGAGTATGAACTAGAGAGCTTTAATAACAGGCTAAATCAAATAAGGATTCAATAGCAGGAATTGAAAACAGATCTCCTCATTCTCAATCCCTGTTCTCAACCCCAGGTTATTAGAGTGACACTACTCATCTAAGACATTTCCTCTCAGAGCACTTCAAAGGAAGCACGTAAAGAAACAGAAATCCCCTCAGCTAGTCCACTCTCCTGAAGAGGCCTCTCTTCATACCTGAACTCCCATCAGTTCCTGGATGGCCAGCATCCCCAGGTCTCCCACGTATATCAGAAGGAAGAGAAGCTCCAGGTGTTCCTGGCAAGCCAGGCAGTCCCACAGGACCAGGGGGACCTAGAATAAGAAATACAAAGTGAGATAGTGTACCCAAAGCTCTGCAGTGATCTTCATAGACATGGACAGTAGTGGCTGAGTAGTGTTTATATTGAGGAGAACAAAGAGACATGTCACTACATGAGGGGAAAAAATTATATATTCTGCTGTTCAGGAGAGGTATAGACACTGTAAGAACAGTGTAACCAACTGTCTCTCAAATATATAGGCACATCACAGATTTAACTTTTACCTGTCAAACTACTAACCACCTTTGTGGCTTGAGGAGTTCTCTTTGGTAATCCTGCTGACCATGCAACCCATTAACCTGAGCTGCAATACATCCTACTGGGCTTCCAGAACATCAATATTTACCCATGTCTCCTGATGAGCCTTTTGGTCCAGGGAATCCTAGAGCTCCTCTACCCAAGCCTGGAGAACCTTCTTCACCCTTCGGACCTGGGAGACCTGCAGGGCCTTTCAGTCCAGCTTCACTCAGACCTAATTAAACACAGTTAACAAAGATAAGAGAGCCTATTCAAATTGTCTAATAGCAGTTAAATTATTACACAAACTGAGTTGTAATAAAAAATTAGCCATTTATTACTCTCTCTGTAGAACAACAGAAAAAGATTTGGTGCCTCATGTGCTACTCTGGTTGTGCTGAGTGAATTTAAACAATCTGCAGGATGCTGAGAGAGAAGCATATGACTTCTGGTCTTCCTACAAGCTCTTGTACAAGGATGTGAACATAGCACTTCTGCGACAGGATTTGCCTGCCAGCCGGTATGCTGTGTCTCTCAAGAGGACGCAAGATGGACTCAAGCTCCTAGTCTTCAAATAATCTAGTGGGCTTCATGCTCCAACATGGAGAGACCAGTTTGCACAGACTACTGCAGAAGACACACTGAGGCACAAGTGGTGCAGGGCAGAGGCTCCCAGGAAGAGCTGCAGGGAGATGTTCAGCACGTCACTCTGGTAAGAGTAAATACTAAGCAGCTCTCTCAGACAGGAAAATTGTGGAGGATATATCCTGTAAACCATTACCTTCCAATAGAGAATGTTTTAAACAAAGAAAACACAGGTAGCACTCGAGTTGTACACATCAAGACTGTTTGTCCTTTTCCATGCATAAAATGTCTGCCACAAATTTTAAGTGCTGCTTTACAAGATGACTGTAACTAAACAAGTCTCTTTGGTAAGGTCTTTCTCCATCTCTTTACATTTAGTAAAACACTTTTTGCAAAACAGAACCACATTCTATTTCATATGGCTAAAAATACAAAAAAATCCAGCAGAAGCTTCCCAAAAGCAGAATCCAGAATCTAATCAAAGAAACCAGCTTCTGATTTTACTGATGCCTTTCTTGAGCTCCATATAACGGAGGGCTATGGAAAGCAGTAAGGAAACATGCCATCGCTAAGCCCAGCTCAAAGCAAACATTTCGTGCCGCCCTGCTAAAATCAAGCATCCATTAGAAATGGAAGAGTTTTATGATTTCATTCCATCAACTTTTCAGCAGTGACACAGTCCTTCAGGAACTCAAGGAGAACCATCAACAGAAAAGCCTCTTCACTCAAAAGGCTGCATCCTATTCTTACTGGCATTAAAGAAGAATTTGTTCATGCACATTCAGTATCCTGAGTTTTTTTTCTTCAGGATATAATTAAATCCAGAACTGGGTGAAATAGGGGAATTTTGTGGAGAACACTGCTCTCATGATGGACCAGTGTATGCATTTCCCCAGCTATGACACTTCTACTACACATTTCCTTTACCTGGTGTTCCAGGAGACCCTTTTGTGCCTGGCAAGCCATTCAGACCATTTAAACCTGGGAATCCATGAAACCCTGAAGAGACATTGGGAACACATAAGTGAGCAATTCAGCAAATGATCTAGTTAGGTGGAAATGCATAAGATGTTTCATGGAGACTACAACATGTATGAGAAACCTGCCACACAGGGGAACACAGTATGTGTTCCTTCACACAGGCCCCCTTCATGGAAACTCTTCCCACTGCTCTCACTGGTTTTACCCTCAGTGAACACCCATCAGTGATCCAAATCAAGTGAGAGCCTCTCCCTTTTCAACCACTCCTCTGCTTATTTCTAGCAGCTGGTGCCTGCACTAACATTGCCAAGAAATGAGCTGATTTCCCACGCACAGCTGGCCCACACATAACAGTGTTGCCTTCCTGCTGTGATATACTTGGCTGAAACACTGGTTTTCTGGCCCAGTTTCTCCCACCATGTGCAGGCTCCAGATATACCTTTAGGTCCTGCTGTTCCACGAGCTCCAGGGAATCCAACAGGTCCTGGCTGCCCTGGAGGTCCTGATGGCCCAGGGATTCCTCTCAGCCCAGCATTTCCAGGGATTCCTAAAAAGAAGCAGAAAAGTGTTCCTGTACTACACATCCAGGATGGAACAGCTCACAGCTCCATCTTACAGCTTCTGTTCCCACACTTAACTTGTAAGACGGGTGAATAAACTACTATTTAGATAAAGCAAAACCAGATCCAAATCTCTCCTCACTACCACTACTAGCATAGCATTTATCAAGCTATTTATTTGATAGCTCTTTTTTTTTTTTTAAACCATAGCAGTGATATTCTTCATCATCCACCAAGTGACACCCTGGAACAGTTCACATGCTGAATAACTAATTAAATTGTTTTTCAAATAAAATATTCCAATAACGACTTTCGCTGTTATCCCGTCTTTAATCTTGATAACAATTTGAGAATCTACCTGGTAGTACACCACTACCCAAAGACACTTGTAGCCATCATTCTGTGTAGGTTCGGCTCTAGAGAGGGAACAGACAGAAGTGTTGCAGTGGAAGATTTTAGAGCAGCCTTGCCCATAAGCAGCTGCAAAGAAGCTGCTACTGCTTGTATCTAACTGAGGTCTTCCCTACTTGTTAAAAGAATTCCTTTAGGTTTCTATTGTACAGGATTCACCACACGGTTGACCCACAGGATTGGTCATGACAGGACAAGGTGACACCTTACACTAGTATCAAAGAAAATTCCCATCTTCTTGTCAACCTTCTTGTTTAAACCTCAGCTGAGACAGGCCAACCAGGGCTAAGGAAACAACAAGGTGAGGTTGTTCCACAGTTACACCTTGAACTGCAGAACTTAGATGCTTAGTCCAGTACCTGCTGGTCCTTCTTGGCCAAGATCTCCTGGGCTGCCTTTGAGTCCATTGACCCCAGTGTTTCCTGGGTAGCCTGGTTCACCCTTGAGTCCTTCTCTCCCTCTCTCTCCTGAAAGGATAAAACCAGACAGCATGCTAGAGCACAAGTAAAACTGGAGAAAGGCAGGAAGAGAATGAGAAACACATTATGCTGAGGCTGCAGCACTTGTGTCTGCTTAGCCACGGTCTGGGCCCTGGACGCCAAATACCAGTGCAAGTTCACAAGTTCCTCCTCAAGAAGTGAAGTGGGACCCAGCACTAGAATTGGGCTGTTCTCAGACATGTTCATTATCATCCAGATTTGTGCCCCACCTGGATTCCAGACTCCTCAGATCTCACTTCCAGGAGAGGACTGAAGTATTTAAATGTATAGATTACAAAAATAGCCAAATTGGGCAATGCTATCCTGTTTAATCTCTAAAATTTTGCATTCTTGAAGTGAGGGCTACTTTACCTGGGAACCCTGGGTCCCCTCGCTCTCCTTTTGTTCCAGCAATGCCAGGAATGCCAACAGATTCTCCCTGCTCACCTGAAAAAGAAAGACAAGGTGGGGATGCCACTCCCTAATTGACTGTGGGGAGCAGTTTTCAGGGCTGCTTAATAGCCTTGTTTATGAAAATAAACCTTGCCTATACTTCAAATCCATGGAGCAAACAAAAACAATAGTAAGTGACGTACCTGAGTTTGAAAATGCTCATAAACAGCAATGGATGCAAATTCACTCATGTGAATGCATAATACAAACATTTATGGGTAATTCCACAACATCCTGCCCTTTATAGTTTTGACAGAAGGAGATGAGAGAAAAGGGTGCCTCTCGTACTGTCCAACATGCTTCACACAGTGCTGTGGCCAAACTTTCAAAGGACCATAAAGTATTTAGGCATTTGGCTTGGGACTGGTCTCATCTGAAGGAAGCCCCTTACAAGGGGACATGTACTTCAGAGCCAGTCACTGGAGAGCAATGGACACTTCTAGAACACTACTCATTCATTTTAGTCATGAATATTAGGGCTGTGTGTGCTGAAAGACCATGTACACTATGAAAGATTCCTTACCCTTTGGACCAGGGAGGCCAATAGGTCCTGGGAATCCAAGTGTTCCTGTGATACCATCCGAACCCTGAAAAAAAACCACCAAAATTTTGCTTTTTATTCTTGCTCTTCCAAGTTTGGGTCATGTGGGATAAAAGACCACAAAGATGTAGGAAGAAATACTATCCGAAGTATCATTCAACAGTATGAGCCAAACAAAAACAATCTGGAAGTTTTGTAAGGAAAAATCCTGCCAGTTTCTATTGCTTTGCTACAGAAGTATGAATTAGAACACAAGATTTTCCTAAGAGCACTTAGAGAAGATGAAGACACTTAAGAAGATATTTACCCTCTCTCCTGGCATTCCTGGAAATCCTATGATACCATGTGTACCCTTCTGTCCTGGCAGCCCAGGCTGTCCAGGTGGACCAGGGAAGCCTGGGTCACCATGAAGACCTCTCTCTTTGCTTGCTGACCCAATTGGACCAGGGAGACCAGGCTGCCCACGGCTTCCTGGGATTCCTTTATCACCTGGGTTATACAATAAAGTATAATTTAATTTCATAATACAGACATTCAGCTCATTTGGGCCAATTGACCTGTTACCCAAAGCTCCCCTTAAAGAGAAAGAAGGAATGGCATTAGCTCTGCCAAACAGAGCTTCAAAGGAAAATCGTTTTCTAAAAATTCAGAACTGCCATATGCAAATCTTGCTAGAATGTGAATGACAGAAGATAAAATAGTAATACTGCGGGTGCTGTCAAAAGGATAGACCATACTCCCCTGAGAATAAGCACAGTTACTGAACAACTGATACTGGCAACTAACTACAATGTTGTGAAATACCTCTAGGTCCAGGGAATCCTCCAAGTCCAGCTAATCCAGGATCTCCTTTGTCTCCTTTGAATTGCAATGCCTGTTCTGGAAGCCCAAGAACAGGAAGACCAGGTGGACCTACATCACCTCTGTCACCTGAAGAAATAAGAAGTCAGAAAATCTTGCAAAATAATCTAACAGAAAAAGGGTATAACACTAGAAGCTGGCAGACAAAAACAGAACTTCCATGTGATCTGATGCAAATTCATCAGTAAGTGCTCAGCATCTTTGGCAACCAGGCCAAAGTATTTTCCAAGGAAGAAAAGAACACAGTATTTAGAAGAAAACATTAAATATGAAGACATCTCAGAAGGGCCTCCTAAGTCCCTCTGCTGCACACCCACCAAAAGCCTTTCAGCTGTTTCTCACCTTTTTGACCTTGGAGTCCCACAGCTCCAGGGTTCCCTTTTCCTCCAGCTGTGCCAGGAGTTCCTTTAAACCCATTCACCCCTGGGACACCAGGCAGGCCTGGCATGCCAGGGAAACCAAGCAGGCCAGAAGACCCTTTCTCGCCTGTATAGAAAAGTTGAGAAATAGAAAGGGAAAATTAGTCTCTTCTGGTACACCGCATTCCAACCTAGCTGGCAGGTAGAGGCAGCATGGGTCTGGCCAATCACCCAAGTCTAGGTAGTAAAACTTCATGACACAAGCACAGCACGGCCACTTGTCTCACGAGTCTTCACTCATGATACTTTAAACCAGCACTTTTCAGATCACCTTTAAGAGGCTGGTCCTGCTTCTACTGGAGAGCAAAACCCCATCAATTTCCAAGAGAGCAACATGCAGTTACATAGCTCTATTGCTCTCCACCTAAAATAACCCAGAATTCTCCAAGTAACCAGCTACTGTATTGGTGCTTAATGACCACACAAATCGTAAATTTTTACTTCCTATTTGGTTTGTGCTTCATTCTCTCCCTTCTATAAATTTCATTCGCTGTTCCTCATTGCTTCAATTTTCCTGTCTTTCTATCTTGATTTACATGGTCCTTTGTCCACAAGGGCCCAAGTCCTTTAAGGTGGATCTCCTTATAACCAAGATTTGATAATTAAATCCATAATTCGTAATTCATAACTCAGCAGCAAAACAAATGCATTCCAACACTAGTTGGGCATTCATTCTCTTCTGACAAGTTGGGCCTAAAACCTGTACCAATAAGGCTATGTTTTTGTGGGCACAGTAATGTCAGGCTATTCCCCTAGTGGAACACATACCTTTTGGCCCAGAAAAACCCGGACGTCCATCTTGACCAAAAGGCCCAGGTGGCCCTAAGAATCCTCTTTCCCCAGGAGATCCTGGAGCACCATCAAGACCTGGGAAGCCTTTCATACCAGCAGGGCCTTGTGGACCTACATCCCCAGCCAAGCCTTTGACTCCAGGAAGTCCTGAACCAATACAAGAAAGAGCTCAATAGATTATGTCACACAAACATTAGGAGGATTTGCGGACAGCTTCCCAAACTGTTTAAACACAGCATTGTTTTTAATATGACAAATGGACCTTACGGCACATGCAGCCTACTAGAAGGCATAAAGCTTAGAGTTGCAAAAGCATTAGTCATCTAATAATAAAATACCTATGAAAAGGGTTACTGCCTACATCACTACACAACTGGCAAGAGTGAAACCCCTTATGATGTGTCCATTTTTGTCTCCTTTGCCAGACACTGAACTGTAGCGCACAAGTCTTACCTTTATCATCAAGGCACCAAACCAGAATGGCGAGCATCATTACTGTCAGCTTCTGCTACCTATGCCGTCCTCTGGGTGAACCAGAGATCAACTGGAGAGGCTTGTTTTTACAAGTTTCTTTTCCACCTTGGTAGTTAAAGTGTTACTTCTCAAGAGCAGATTGCTCACTAAGGGAACAAGCTTCTGATTGTGCTGTCACAAAACCAAGATCATATGCACTATTTTGCCTCTAAGTGTTTCAGACTGTTTCTAGCTGAAGCTTTGTAATGGTTTACAATTACAAATAAAGGCTCAAACCATTGAAAACAGAATGCTCAGATCCAAAGGGAGGAAAAGAAGGGAAAATCAGGTGGCTTCTGAAAAATGGCATTTGCAGCAGTAGCACCCAATATACGAGCTTTGTTATACTCAGGGCTAAAACATTTTAAGCTACAACCCAGTATTTTTTAAAGCAGAAGATGAAATGGCTGCTCTATTTAAGAAGACAAAGAAAACACACACACTTAAAATCTGTACATGTTAAGGATTTCCTTACAGGTTTCAGGCTTTGTTACTGTCTGAGCATTCTCACTACAATGGTTCTTTGCCTTCTGGTTTGATTAGCAATAATAAGGGGTATCACCTATAGTCAATGCAATTCTTGTAGCATTAAAAGCTAGGTTGTTAGTCCATGAGCTTTTATGCTACACTGCATTTTCTCACCTTGACAGCCTATGTGAAGAACCCATAACCAAACAGTGTGACATCAGAAATGGAGAGTTGATGATAAATGGAATAGAAACATGGTGAAGGAAAAAACAGACAAAATATATAAACAGAAAGAACAAGGGTACAAAAGAACTTAATGATTCAGAGAGACTACAGCTGCAAAAAACTTAATCATTTGGAGCTTATCATCCTAGCAATGGGAGGTTTTTAAAAACAGTTGAAGGAAAGTCATATACGGCATACAGTCCAAAAAATGTAAAACAATAGAGAGGCAGAAGCAATGTTAATGTCAAAATAAAAAAAAAACAACTTTAAAACTCTATGATTTTCATCTCAAATGATGTTACTACTTTCATTCATTTGTTGTCACTGTGCTCCAGCACTGTCTTTCTGTGTGTCAGAACAGACGAATTATGTCATAGACCATTATCTACTAATTCCCAGGTCTCTCTCCGCTGGGTTCTCAAGTCTTGCATATACTGTTATCATGGAATACTTTAGTCCGTGCAGATTGAGAGATACTGCTGTACTCAAGTGGTGGGGTTTTTTCCCCTTAAAGTGAAGGGAAATAAATTTCTCTTCTGCCCCAGTGAAGAGAAAGAGAAGACTTAAGTGCTTGTTCTGAGGAAGCCAACAATTTTTCAATCTTATCAAAGTCACATTTCAAGCAACCTTATACATTAGAAATTAATTGTCATGAAAATGGGAAATGAAGATTAGTTAATGATAGCATGTAAGAGCAGAGATGTTAAAAATATCAAGACATTTAAGATGCTTTCTCCTATACTTCTTACAGTCTTGGGCAACATTTCTAGGCAGGAGTTATCCAGTCATCAGAGGCAAAAGGCTCAAATGCTGCACACTGTTACCCCTAACAAGAGGTAGGAGCTCACTCTTAGCAAATGCCAAATCTCTCCCACACTTCCTCAACATTGCAGCATTCAGCTTAGCGACTTGTCTTCATCTGAAGACATTACATACCTGGTGCTCCTGCAAGGCCAACTGACCCCAAGGGTCCTGGTTTTCCCTTAATGCCAAAAGGACCTCCAGGACCAGGAGGTCCCCGCAATCCAGGGACACCCGAATATCCTGGATTACCCTGTTCACCTTTAATACCTAGGAGGCCTGGTCTTCCATCTAACCCTGGGAACAGAGAGGTGGGAGGTTATAGAACAAATAAAACAAAATTCACACTTTTAACTAAAAAGTGAGTTTTAATAAAAGCCTTTGAGTTGCATTAGATTCTAAGAGAAAACCAGCAAATTGCTGCCACCTGTGAGCAGCTTAGAGGATTGCTAACACAGTAGCTTAAAGAGATTGGAAAGAGGAAAGATTTTTGAATGAGAAACAGTTTGATATTCCCAGATACAAGCAGTATCAGTGCTTACCTTTTGGTCCTGGAAATCCAAGATCACCTGTAAGCCCTTTATCACCTGCGAGTCCAGGTCGGCCACGCTCTCCCAGGGCTCCGCTCTCAGCACCAAATACATCTCCAGGAGTTCCTTTTGTTCCGGCTAAGCCTGAAGCACCCATTTTCCCAGGCAAACCATCTGTTCCATCCAGTCCTGGAAGTCCTTGTGACCCTTGCTCTCCTCGAGGCCCAGGGAAGCCTTAAAGAGAAAAACAGTAAATGTCACTCAGCAGAAGTACAGAATACCTGGTTCCAATAGAATCTCTGACAAAATCAACATTTAAAAAATTTCCATGCAAGATAAAGTTGTTTGGAAAGTTGCAGAATGTTTCAGTACTGAATTAGAAACAACAGTTCATGACAGAAAGTGATGAAACTGTTTAAAACAGTTAAAATAGCCTTTCATATTATTCTTTTTTTTAAAAAAAAGAAAAGAATACTTTAGGAGTATCTGGGAGCTGCAGCTAGTTGCAGCTTTACAAGCTTGGTTTCACTAGATGGCAGATTAGGCAAAAAGGACAAAAAAAGGAGGAAGATGGCCATTTCAGGCTACAGACAGGCAGTATCTCACTACCACCATCAACCGCAAAAGCTCCAAAGATGTTATATTCATCACACCTTTCTTACTCTGTCCTCTGCATCAGACAACTTCTGGGACTGTGGGGCAGAAGACACTGGCAGCCTCGGTACAAGGACGACTGGAAGTACTCTCCCTGTACCAAGCAGACACTAAACTGCACTGCTGTGTGGATGTGCCACACTGCTCAGGGGTTATGTCCTGAAATCAGTGACCCCATAAAGATGATATCCACCCTTAATGTAGTGAAAGGATTAGAGATTTCTTCAGCCACATCCAGAGAAACCCAATGGATACGCAGCAACATAGCTTTGGGAATCATCCCTCAATACCTCTGCTTCTTGCTCTTTATTTACACAGCCATCAGACATTCCGACAGATAAAATGAGTCCAAAACCTGTGTACAGCGTGCCTTTATGGCTTAAAACAAGCTTTACACTAAACTTGTAGTTAACCTAAACTGTTATAATGCACATGACAACAGTCTCTGGAGAAACAAATTGTGTTGGTTGTCCTCTTTTCTTCCAGCAGCAATATAATATTATAGGCAAGTAACAAGTATCTTGAACATTTCTTTTGTTTTCCTCCAAGCTGCAACTCTTTGCTTGCAGAGATTGCATTTGGAAGGAGCACAGTGGAGCCTTCAGTGGAGCATTATGAATGTACCAGGCAGAAAAGTGTCCTAAAAGGTTGGGCAACTCTTTTGATAAAATATTGTACACATTAATCAGACAATAAAAAGAACTCCAGTAACTTCCCTCTTACCAGGTTCCCCTTGCAAGCCTATTATTCCTGGAGACCCTGGCTGTCCTTTTGACCCATGTAATCCAGGTTGGCCTGGAAAGCCAGGAAAGCCTTTGCTGCCTTTAGAACCTAAGGGTAAAAATATATTAATAAATAATATTCATGAATGAATAGTAGAAGACAAAAACATAGCATGAAAAAACAGGATCAAATCTTTTCTGCAAAGCTAGTGCTAAAAATACTCACTCGATACACAATTTAAGCTAAATAAAGTCTCAAAGCTATGGCTCTTTCATCAGCTACATAAACACAGAAGGAGACGGTTTGTGTTCAGAGACTACTTGAAAGGGAAAAAATGGTGCAGTCATTATGATCTTCCATGGGATTTAAGCCTAGTCTCTTTGGGAAAAAAAAACCAAAACCCAAGAACATTGTTCTGCCAGTTAACTCTCTGGAATAACTATCACTCGGAGGAGATTAATTAGCAGGTATTATCTTCCTTGAGGAATAAGTGCTTCTTGGTAGTCAGCCAGTGCATTACAATCAGCTTGACTCCCTACCTGGCAATCCTGGAAAGCCGGGAGTCCCTGGGGGCCCATATGCTCCAGGAACTATGCAGGGCAAGGTGATACCTAAAACAAAGAAATACTGAGGTTGCACACAGCCCCTTTCAGAGAAACAGTCAGAAGAGGAACATTTAGTATCCAGATGTTTTTTACAGGACATATCATCAGCGGCTGTGAGTGAACTTATGCACATCAAACACTGCTGTCATCTCAAATATGTGATGTTACAGAAAAGAAAAGGCATTTGGAACCTGGCAATTGTCTAGTCTCATCCCTACTACTGACTTACTGCATGACCAGTAAAAGGTAGCAACTACTGCTGTGGAATACTTGTAGCATGATATCCATTGCTTCCACTCGGCAACTGGTTCTCCCTATGGTAGGGGCTATGCAACAGGCACTGAAAAGGCAGTCTGTGCCTCAGAGAGCTTAAGGTCCAGGCTGAGAGCTTTCAAAGTCAGTGGGAGCTGACAGGTGTACCTAACTTTTAAAAACCGAGGATGTTTCTAAGCTGTACATAAACAGTACACTATAGTGTGAAATACTAAAATGTGCACATGCAAGGTAAAATACATACCTAGGGAATATTGACAGGTGTTTAAATAAACCTGTCACCCAAGATTTTAGGCCAGAGAAATGCATGCATGGAGGGTAGAACAGCAAGGATTTTGCATTTCAGCCTTATTCTCCAACTGCTTCTTCTACAGTCTGTCAGAGTAAGAAATAACCACATGGCTTAGGAGTTTATCAGCAGGAAACAAGACTCGGCAATTGCAAAGCTCTTTGACTGCCTTCCACCTCTCAAAAAAAGGCTCTATTTTTACTAGCAATCCCTCTTCAGAGGAAGGAAATTTATGTGGCATTATCAGCGTTGCTAGCACACCAGTTTTACCTGAAAGATCTCAAACACTTCCAACATTCCTCCTTGTAGGTCACTGACAATTTGAAGTCACATTCACAGTCACAGAAATTATTATCACAAAAACTAATTCAAGAATTTCCAACTCCAGAAATGCTTCCAGTTATTTTAAGAGGAGTCTGTGCTAGAACTCAAGAATTAGCTCCTATGCTGTAACAGCTGGCTTAGCCTTAAACTATCATACACTTTCTAAAAATGAAAATCTAAAGGGCTTTAAAAGCTATTTAGTCAGAGAGACTACATACAAAAGATGACTACTAAAGCAAATTTGGGGAAGAGAGGTGGGTTTTTTCATTACTCTGAACACTTCTATATGCACAGAGAAACAGTTGCCTAACTGCACTGTTGCCCAATATTTGCTAATTCAAATCTGGCATCAACTAGAAGGCCCATTAAGGATGAGATAATGAGGTATCACAGACACATTGTTTCTCATTTCCCTACAACTCTCTTTGCAGGATCATTCTATTCAAGCTCCATGCCCAGACTGACAAGCCAAATTTATTCATCAGCCATTCAAGAGCACTCCAAATTGTGACTGCTTTCAGTTCTGAGGAGGTAATCTGGTCTAAATCAGGCAACACTGGAAGTATTTCTTCCAGCACAGCAACAGGAGCTAAACACTCTTTTTTGGAAAAGATTAACATTTTCAGATGACTACCAGATTTTATTAACAAAAGACCCTGAGTCAAACTATTTCCTGGATAAATCAAATCAAATCAAATCAGTGGACTTCTGTATGGATAATAAATATGGCTTTTGTTTCCGACACTGACAGTGAGAATAGGGGTCTCAAAATGACATAGGCCAGGACAAAAACTCATAAAGTAACCCAATGCATTTTTTCTGATGCAAAGAGTGTAAAGATCCCTGTGATTTTTTTGATTGAAACAGTGCTAAGAACTGGTTCAATGACATACTTCTTGGGTTCTTCTCAATAGATTCCAACTCAGTTCACAAAAGGCTGCATGAAAATCTTCTGACTTCGATGTCTACGTCCAACCAGAGATGGAAAGTTGAGCTTTCAGGTTAGGGCCCAGCCCCAAACCTAGTCAGGGTAGGCAGATTTGAGCACCCCTCTCTCATAGTGCCAAATGACAGAAAGTGATTCCAGTTTGACCTAGCACTTCTACCCTTTTTCATTCCATCCTCAACCCTAATTATCATGATTTCATTATTCTGTCTTGTGTGACTGATTTCATTATTCAGACTTGTGAGAAGAAAGAACAATCCTATCTCAAATTCTAGCTAGTCAGGAGCTGCTAACAGGTATCAGCTCTAGTATAAAGAAACAAGCAAGGCTTATGTGGAAAGTGGGATGTAGCAGGGAACAAGAGGGAACACAACCCCCAGGGTGTCTCATCTGCTCACATACTGAGATGCTATGCAAATTCTGAAGGAAACATCAGAACATTTTCTACTTTGATGTGAGAGAACCAAAGGTCAGTTCTCAATTCATTACTTTTATCTTGATGCAAGGCATTCACTGATAGCAAAATTCATTTAAAAATTACTATATTCATGACAACGTATCTACACAGAGTTGCAATAACACTTCCATTCTTACACAAAGCCAAAGCATGCTCTATTTTTATCTGTGACAGCAATTCATCTTCATAGTCAGCACTCGCTTTAAGAACAGAGGTTCAAAACTAAAATATCCATAATCCAATTTATGCTTCAAATGGATATGGGCAACAAATACCACAACTGCAAGATGTTACACACACATTGCTGCCTGCACTTGGGTACATTTTGACAGGGCATTCTTTTGATAAAGTAAAAGCTAAATGGTAGGAACACAAAATAAAAATTCCAGTTCTGGTCTGCTGCAATCCTATGTGAGCCTGATGTTGAACACTATCAAATAAAAAGTTGAGGTCCATCATCTCAGAGACATTTCCTTCTCAGACACAGTACAATAAAGAATGACATTTTTCAAAAAGCAAGCATTTTGGGCAGCAACTGGCATGGAAAGGGAAGTTTAATTAATACTGTTGCATTCACATCACATGGCTTTAAGGACTCTCTTACGTCAGTTTTCCAAAAACAACTCTGTACAATAGCATATCCTCTATTTTACATTATTAGCCAGCAGCAGAAGACTTGAACAATGGAAATTCCATGTGAGGATAACTGAAAAGCAAATAGGACTGTTTCCTTGTCTGTTTTGCAAAATGATGTAAGCAAGGCTTAGTGTAAAAATTATACAAGCAAAACTTAGTGTTCCCCAGCTACTTAATACCTTACATTATCACAGTTTACACAATAATATCCCAGTATCAAGGAAATTAAACAATTATGAAACCATCATGTCAGGCATAAAAGCAAAATATAGGCAATTCCAATATTTTTGATTAATCTCATAATACCAGGTAAAATCAGTCTAGCTTTTTATAAAATACTGAGTTAGACTTTTCCAAAGCAAGACAGTTTCACCCTGTTTTGCTGCATGTGGCATGAACTCGAGCAAAATTCCTCAGTGGTGTCTTTGACGTGGTAACTTCAGTAGTTCACAGTCTCATTTTAAAAGTGTTTCCTCATTTTCACGATAAGGCCTTTCAGTCTGTGCAGTATAAGAAATGATTATTTCTTCCACCCACACACATTTCTTTAATATTAGATGAAACTTAGTACATCAAAGGGTTTTTTAATGTATGCAAATTATTTCCTAGTATGGAGGGAATGATGCATTCACTAATTTTCTTACACATCTCTATGGAGGTGCAAAGTGAACTGGCTAATGACTTATTCACACTTTCCTATATATTCTGACTATAGATACTCTTCTACAAAGGACCATTCATTGTTAGCAAAGCTTTGATGTAGCACTCATAATAAGCTGGCTTCTGATGCGCTTTGCAGAATATCTAGAGTTCACATCATGCACAGAGCATTTTACTTCTACTTATCTTATAGTGCAATTTTAATTTAGTGGATTTTGTAAGAGACAATTTACCAAACAAAGATGTAAGCATTCATAGCTATGAATTAGTAAAGCTTTTAGCATTTAGCATGTGACTTGAATTGGAAAAAAAGCTTATGCAGACTGTTCCAGGGGGACTTTAATGCTAGCTGTCACCTCACCCCACAACAACAACCCAGCACGACACTGATGTGAGGTAACATGCCATCCAGCATGTCTGTGCAAACTTCCCAGTGCTATTCTGGCCTAGCTCTCACCTCCCCCTGGGTTTAAGGCTCCTCTGCCAACTCCTCATACTGCAGTAGTCTTACCGCCAAGGTTTTTGAACTCAGAACATCAGTTTATCAATCCAGAAACCTGTGCAACAATATTATGCCTGCAAATATACTATTGATACTGACGGAATTACAAACCTAGAAGCCTAAGTATACACAGAATGGAAAACACACTGAAAATCAGCAGTGGCAATGAAAAAATACTGTTTATCTTAAATTATATTTCAATGGCTGACATGGAATAAAAAGATTGGGACTAGCTCTCTGCAGTCATTTTGTTATGAAAACATTTTCCATAAACGTTTAGACATATGACCTTCCATGTAACTCACTTTGAGAACAAACATAAAACATCATACATGAAACATTATCAAACCTATATTTACTGACTTTATCACCTGTCATTATGGTATGCTTTAGGTACATATAATGACATACCAACAGAGCCAGACTGTAGTACCTCAGGAAGCAAACAGCCCAGAGCTGGTTGCATCAGTCATAATTGAACTCCCTACCTGACTGTCATGACAATGTCTTATTCACCAATGCCTGTTCATACACACAATGCACTACAGCTTTTTCTTTTAAAAAAATCTGGAGCTCTTCTTATTTCAATAATAGTAATAGTTCTGAAAACTGATTCAGACATCTCAGATACCAGTGAGTTACTATTTTTACCTGGACCATGAAGTAGGCTGTGCTTTTAAAAACCTCATTTTATCAATTGTTGGTGTAAAATGGTTCTCCAGCAACAGTCAGTGAGTAGCTCCATCCAACGCTCTTAGTATTTGAATACCATTTGAGTATTCGTTGCTTATTATCTGTGTCCTCCTGAGCATGACAACTTGAGAAAGCTGTGACTGCTGTGTGAGCAGTAAGTTGAGTGCCATTTGACTTGCAGCAGCTTTGCACCTTTCCAAAATAAAAGCAAATCCAGCAACACCTACCTGGAGGGCCTGGAAGACCTGCTTGTCCTGGAAACCCATCCATTCCTGGGTCACCTGGCGGCCCACGAACGCCACTAGGACCTGGATATCCAACACCAGGAGAACCAGTTTCTCCACGATGGCCCTTGGAGCCAGGTAATCCTGGCAGTCCTTTTTCACCTGGGAAACCTAGCCCACCATCACCCTGTGCACAGCAAAGACAATTACAGCTGAAAATCAAAGAGATGTAGAAAAAAATACACCACTATCATTTTAACAAATGCATAAGAGTTTGGTCAGTTCTGTGCAAGGTTCAGATGGGCCTGGGAAGGTATGTGGAAACCACTGTAAATTACTTATCATTATTTCAAAATGCAGGAAACTCAGTGACTATTAAAAATAATATTTTATGTTGTATTTGCCAAAATGTAAATATTACATATTCTGAAAGAAATTTACTTTCTTTTTAATTAAAAAGTTTCTGGTGTGATTTTTCTATTCCAAAATTTGACTCATAATTATGCCTACAGTGTCTTTTATCTTTTAGGACACAACATGAAACAGCATTAGGGTCTAGCCCCACTACTGGAAGTTTATCTTTTGACTGGGTAGCTAGAGGCATAATGAGTGCCAATTATTAATCCTGACAAAGACAAATTTGTGCTCAGAGACTGTGAGCTTTTTATGTATTTGGGAACTTAGAACAGGGCTAATCAGGACTAATAAGCCAGGCCTTTCTATTGTCTCTGCTCCTTATTCCAATTCTGAAACACTGCTGCTAAATTAATCTGAACTTACTGGAGGGCCTGGTGGGCCTGGCAAGCCTGGAAGTCCATCCCTGCCAGGGGTTCCTGGGATGCCTGAAGGTCCTCTGGGTGCTGTCGCACCACGGTCCCCACGAGCACCTTTGCCTGTTGCATAGGACGAATCCCCTTTTTCTCCCTTAAGGCCTGGAAGACCTTGCTGACCAGCTGAAGCCTAGAGACCAAAAGATAAAAAGCCAGGAATATGAACATGCAGAGAAAAGGCTTTGCTTCTTAAAAATGTCATATGAGGACAGGACACAATGACTGGAGCTAGAAAGAATCTCCAAAGGGTTTCCTATCGGATACATTACACTAAGAAAAAAAAAAAGAGAAGGTTTGATTATTTCCAAATGTTTTGATCAAGTCACTACAGCTTTATAGTGGCAAGCCAAACGCTGGTATATATAGTGACAGCAACCTTGGATGGCATCTGGGAATCAGTCATGATATAACAGGGCCCAAGTATTGAATCTTCTTCCCTATTACTTGGTGTGCTGCATTTACTGACACTGATAAAGATACTCTGAAGACAAAAGACTGGTATCTTTATGGACTATGATTTTCAAAAGTAAATACTGCCAATGAGCAATGCTCAGCACTTTGGAAAATCCTGTTTCTTATGGTTGCTGTTTCATAAAAAACACAGCTCAACTTTCACTAATGTATTTGGCATACAGCAGTCGAGAAGGAGACTGTATCTATGGCACACAGTTTTTGTAGCTATGAGCAATGATGTGGAAAGACCTCACCATTCGATTTTTCAGGTCTTCTCTCCATGCAGATGTGTATCTGCTTCCTCAGCCAGCCCTCACTTAGGAAGAGCCCTGAGTCTACTCCATGTACACCTCTGGCCCAGAAGCCCTGGGATGACTAATTGTTAGTTTTTCTCTTGACTGCTAAACGTGCAGTTCTTGGAACTTAAGAACCACTTCTTCTCCCATTTTTTATATGTGATAATTTCTCTACTTTCAGCTTGTTTTCACAGATCAGTTTCTAGGTTGCCTTTTTTTTTTTTTTAAATCCAACAAGTAGAAGAAATTATGCAAAAAAATGTGTTCTGCTTTCACTACAGTCAACACCAGCAATTGCACAGGGGCACTTTTTCTCCTTTAATTCATGACAACCAGTATAAACTCTTCCTGCCTTACCGGAGGGCCTCGCAGTCCTGGTGCACCCACAGTGCCTGGGTCTCCACCAATGCCCTTAATCCCAGGCACACCGGGGCTTCCCGATGGACCTGGTGGACCTGAGATGCCTTTTAGACCAGCTCTTGTAACTCCTCCATCACAAGCACAATCACCTGCCTCTCCTGGAAAATACAGTCAACACTCCAAACTCAGTTTCATTTGGATAAAGACCCTTTTCAGTTGCAAGAGCTCTGAAAGGAGTATTTGATTCAATTAGGACAAAGCCATTCTCATATGATTTGATTTTGTGCCTACTCTGCTCAAGTGATGCGAGCGTCAAGGAAATGGAGCTCAGGTTTTGACCAGGTTAATTTATATGCAATGCCCATCACCAAATTATCATGTGCAGCATGAACCTCAGCACTTCTTGACCTCTTCCCAGAGGTTTAGACTCTCCCAAACAGATGGTTTTAGGAGAGTTTTACAACAGAAGTCTTGTGGTTTAGTTTTAAGTCAGAGAAAGCAAAACCATACTCCCACTCACAGGTTACAATGACCCTCAGCTGGATATCTTTATATTTCCCTGAGTCATAACTTACCATGGATACAAACAGTCACAAAGCACAGTGATGTCTGCGTCATCATGGCTTTTGCCGCTGGTTCTCTCACACACTAAGACCCAAATTCTCACCATTTTTAGCACAGAGAAGAAGAAAATTAAGTTTCTCTGTCATTTCCAGCCTATATTGCAAAGAGCGGTGAACAAGATTGTATTTCTAAGTCTCATTATGTCTTATGGCTTTAAAGTATAACTTACTTAGCTAATTTTCTGGCTATAAGATATTTATCTGCTTATTTGCCTGAGCAGAGTAGGAAGTAGGAAATAGGATTTTGCTGGCAGTCCTGGGCACAACTCTCTCTAAATTGTGAATGCTGTTGGCCCCTTTAAACCATCTCAACCTCCTGTGATTTGTCATATAGACACTTCCACCTCATCCCTTAGGATATTAACCACATGTAAAATGTCTTTCTGAGACCCAATGACTGCTAAAAGGCTCTCCCAAAACAAGAGTCAATTACCTTTGTACCCCTTTGGACCCAAAGCTCCTGGCAGCCCTCTCTGTCCAGGCTCCCCTGGGGCCCCAGGCCTTCCATCCAGGATGGTGTCTGGGGGGAATGAAGGGCCTATATGAAGAAAGAAGGCAAGCAAAAGCCATGAGAAGGCTAGATTTCCACGTCATTAATTACTTACAATGTCAGTTATGCAACTGACAGCAATGGCACCAGATCAAACTGCAACTGTGGAAGTTACACAAGGAGAGAGAACTTGGTTGATATCACAGGCTGCAGTCCTCTGCCATATGTTTGCTTCTAGCTTCTCATACAGAAAAGCAAAAGCTCTCACAATGTGGAGGCAACAGAATTCATTCCTCTACTGCTCTTTTGCACTTTTTCAAAGACCTAACAGTTGGCCAAAGAACTAACCAAACTGTGAATAGGTTGTATAAAAAAGGGCAAATGACTTAGTTCATGGCAGATGTTCCTTTACAGCTCTGGGAGAAGCTGAGACTCATATGGATAGAAGTTGAAGGAACAAATCAATGTATTGGTGATTGTGATGACTAGCTATTGCCCTTTTTGTCGGCACAGAAGCTATCATACGTGAGCAGTGTCTCTGCTGCTGCTGGCATGGTAGAGTCATCTCAGGGCTACCTGCCTTCTGCAGAGCTCCTTGACTTCTCATTAAGTTGGTGCAGCTCAGGAAAGAGACTAAATGGCAAAAAGGTTATGGGGACTTTCCCTGTCCCTCACTTTATAACTGCAGGATCATTTTCTGCATCTCTTTATATGCTGAATAGAATGAAACATGAGCTGACAGAAACAGCAGTGAAAAGTGATCTGACATAATCTAAAACTACTGTGTCTGAAAACCTTTCCCCTCAGTGACAACAGTAAGACGGAGTGCTGACCAGCAGCCATCTAATGTTCCATGGAAACAAACTGCAACCCTCAGCTAAAAACAGCTACAAGAGCTTTACAGACTCCGCAGAAAAATGAGCTGGATTTGACTAGCAAACAGTTATTGATAAGAGAGCATTTATTTCTTCTCCACAGAAAATAATTTCATCAGACCATGCTCATTGACTCCATCACTGGAGCGTGCCCTGCTTTGAAAAGTTGGCTCTCAAAAACAAAACAGGTTGTTTGAACTCAGTTTATGGCAGAATGGTAAAACACAAGGTTTGTGTAAAATCAAGCCTTTTCATGTCATACTCAATTTCCAAGGAAAACAAAACAATGCTTAATTAATCCAATCAGGGCATCCATACAAATGAACATGTAAAAATAAAATCACATTTCCTTAGGTCTGAAAACTGTCTCTTCAGGCATCCTATCTGACTTCTGGTACCCAAAATACCTAGTCACAGGACTAGACATTTACCCCAGGGGCTCATAAGGTCATGGTCTTTTCTTTGTCTAAGCCAGTAGACTAGCCTAGAACTTCAAAGCTCTCTGTGTCATAAATTGTGTCTACACAACCTTGTGCTTCAGTCTCTCAGGCTACCACTCTAACAATAATTAACTGTATTTTCTTACTTCAGAGGGGTGGCTGCTGATATAGTTAAGGCTGTGAGTTACAATCACAATGAGGTGTCAACCAAACATTTAAGATTTACAGATGAATAATCCTCACTGGCAAAGAAATAAATATATAAATGATTATTTGTCTTGTTTCACCCTGAATCCAATATAAAAATAGATGTTAAAAATATACATACGTGGTGAACCAGGCAATCCTGGTGCTCCTGGCAGACCCGGTAAACCATCTCTGCCGCGAGTGCCTGGTAATCCAATCGTTGCTCTTCCTGGTTCTCCAACTTCACCCTTCACACCTGGAATACCTGGAGACCCTCCAGGGCCCATTCCATCTAGACAACAATAACACAGTGAGCAGCTCTCCAGCAGCAAACACATTCTAGTATTTTTAATGTTATGAAAATTACTGTTGTGCCCTGAACTGCAACCATGTTAGCACAGAACAATTTATAATTGCACACAAAGGAAAACTTAGTAATCGGAGAAACCAGCTGCTTTGGCACACTCCTTTGGTCATCCAAAAACTTCACAGGGCTGCATTGATCAGTTAGACAATTAACTATGTAACTATGTAAGGCTGCAGTTTATTTATTTTCTGATTTCCTTTGAGTGAGATAATTTCCTTAGTAGTTCCTAGTCTCTGGATCATTGCAGGCCAGGACTTCACAGATGTCATTCAAGTGAAAAAGAAACTTTCAAGTGAGATCTTTGGTGGGACAAATGAGTTCCACCTACAGTGCATTTATCTAGCAAATCTGTTAGCTCTCTATTGCAAATATGAAAAGTCATTAAAAAAAATTTTTTCAAAAACATTTGCTATTATTTATAGTGTAGGAAAGATTCTGCCAATCAACTAATTCAAAATGGAAATCAAACAACCAACCTCCTGTGTACGCTGCTACATCACATATTCACACCTGAAGACTTACCTAGGCTGTAATCATTGTGGGACTAATTCTGCTCCCATCCAAGTCAACATACTTGGTTTCCCTATGTGTCATCCCTGCCTCCTATGTCTCATACAGCATTCTGCAAATCAGCCAGCTGAAGGAGCAGGGAGAGGCTTGCTCCAATACCTTCACCATCTCCAGGCTACTACCCCAAATCTTCTCAGCAAAAAAACACAAAAACCAGCTTGCTAAGGGCACTGTTAGCAGCTGTTTTACTGTGGAATGATTGCTGGAGGTGACTTATTGATATGTGCCCTCACCTCCTTAAGGGAAGGTGAACCTCCAGGGTGGAATGCAGTGGATATGCAAGAAATTTGTTCCATAATAATTCCCTAAGCAACATAACCTGCAACCTTAGACATTAGCAACACCAGGGGAGCTTGATATGCTGACTCTAAGAGAAACAACACGGAGGGTGGAGCAGAGCGGACACACTGCAGCCAGGCTCTGTGATATCATTGCAGGGATAGGGAACTGGAACTACTGGAACAAGAATGGAAGGTCCCTGCATTGAGTCCACTGAAGCAAGGAGGTGAAAAAACGGGGTTCTGTCAATGCTGTTGTCTTTCCTCTATCATAAGTGCCCAGTTCTGGAGTAGCAACATGCTAAATCATGTTATCTGGGTGAACTTTGCTCATTATAATCTCATTATAATACCAAAACACACCTCCATCCCAAAAGCTACCCACATCCAAGGTGCAACTACCCCTCAACTGAGCATGCACTCTGAATCTTCTCTAGCATATACCTTTAAAAGTAAAGCGAGGAGGTTTTACACTAATCATAATAAAGGTATGTATGACTAGAGTCACTCAAGCTCCACCTAAAAATAAAACAGTATAAAAGGGCTTAAGAGGGGAGGAATGCAAGGGAAGACATCATCATAGGCAAGTCAGGAGGACATTGCTGACTTCTGGGATCAGTTGATGGGCTGAACCTCTCTTCCCCCCCATAAGGACACCTATTGGGTAAGATTTGAACCCTCGGTTATACCGAGTGCTTTCCCAGGAAACTTAGAAATCTCTACAGAGTTTTTCTATAATTTAGTGTGCTTGTAGCCGACTGTATTACTATTTGCACATGCTTTGCAGACAGTGTATTTATCACCAGCAATCCAAAAGAACCTGTACTGGTGCTTTAATAAACTGTACTGTTCATTAATCTAGCCATGATAGTTCATTGAGCGTGATGAAACTCCCTAAGTCTGGCCGTTCTAATTCATTGAACACAGCTAAATTGAAAGTACAGTGCACTATTAGGGCATCACCCAGAATCTAAGCCTAGCCGCCCCCAGCGCCTCTGATATCTGAGGACAAGCTGGAATGCAAGTAGGTTTATTTCTGCCAAAATTTGTTATGCTTTAATGCAACACTTTACCTCTCTCCAGGCCTGGAAACCCTGGAGCTCCTGGAAGGCCTGGTAAACCACTGATCCCTTCGTCTCCTGGAGGACCAGGTATTCCTGGGTTTCCAGGGTCACCCGGGGCACCTGTTAGACAAGTACGGAAAAACAAGGACAAAAATCTCATGAGAACTTCTGTTGAAAGACTCTGTTCAGTCAACTACCCCAGTGGCTACTGATGTCATTGACAGCAAAGGTTGCAAAGCCGTTAGCAGTAAGCCTGTTAGTCAAAGTTAACAATAATGGGAAAAATCCCTCCTGAACTGCTAGAGGTTGTTTCAAACTTGACTGCATGTGAAGGAGGAAGAATAGGAGAGATCATACAATTTGTCCCCTTACCTTTATAGCTTCAGAGACTGTTCCCATCCAGACCTTATTCAGCTGTGGTGTTAATTAAGCTCATTTTCTCAACAATATTCTTACCACATTGAACAACAAATAATAGCAGAATGACATTCAGAGTATCCATTTCCAGGTAAAACAGGGAAGCTATTTTTCCTTAGTACACTGAAGACAGACACACAGCACTTCCCCATGCTCACACACAGTCAGCCTCCCAGGCACTAAATTTCATTCTGCTTAGAAACATATCATTCTGCAACGTGAGGATGAAAGGTTTATTGTAAATTCTGAAGTTATAAACACGGGACCAAACATATCTGTATGCCAACAATACAGAAATTAAAGGAAAAATAAGAAGGGATGGGTTAGACCCAATACACAATGTGAAAAAGTGGTAAAATATAGTAAGAAGGAACGTTGGATCAGAAAAAGTGCTTTAGACAAGTTCCAAAACAAAATGGAAACGTATACCTGAAATGACTACACCTTCCCTGTCAATAACGATAGGAGGGCCTGGGGGACCGATGTCACCTAATTCACCCTGTAGAAGAAAACAGATTCATGCCACATTCAGATGGGTGATGGAGGGGAAGACTGCTTGTCAGGAAACAGACTGTATGATGGTAGCAACATCTGTGGTCATTCACTGACTAACCATCATTTTTTGTCTTGGTGAAGAATTCACTTTGTTCTTCTGCTATTCACAATCACCTGCTCTCCTGACTTACCTACTTCCTGCCTGATGAAACTGATGGCTGCTCCAGATCAAGTGTTTGTTACTATCCAGCTATCCTCTGAAGGCACCCTGTTACCTCAGTAGGAAGTACGGACATGTATATACCGTGTGTACTGGAGACCAGTTATCATATCAGCATATTGACCAATATCAGGCAGATCATATTTGTTCACCTTGTGGTAAAAGCGAGAGAGCTGCTATGAACATACCCATTTTTAAAAGCATCGAACACTGCAGCTATCTGTTGCCTTGGAATCCTGAATTTCAGTAACAGGAGCTTCCAGGAAAATGGATTCCTCCATAAAATCACCCAGGTAGAACAAGCAACTTGTGGCAAACTGCAGTATCATTCCTTCCTCTCACTCTAACACAGTATCAAATCTTCATTGAAATAGCAAGTGAAAAATCTGACTGTTGTCCAAATTGCCATCACATTTATAATATAAACACCATGCAGTGATCCAAGGCAGTGCACACTTTGTTGCTTCTTCAGGTAATACTCCTCTGTGCGTAAACCTGTACTACTACTTCCATATGCTCTGCACAAAAAAGCCCTTCAGTACTTGCATTTCACGTCTGCCAACCATATACCAATCTTGGTGGCAGATGAGTGTTTTTCACACAAACTCCTATCCAACCATTTTCCACTCAGTTTCCAGATGTCTGACTGCCTGAGTTGTGAGATACCCAGAAAATGTCTGCTATGCGCTGCCTATCTCCAGTACAAGAAATTGAACACATTCTTTTCAGGCTTGTCAATACTTGTAGATCTGTGATCTAAGACTTCAGATAGCCTTGGCAACCATCTTAACATCCACTTACTTCCATCTAATCTTGCCTCAGTTGCCCAGTAAATATAGCACTGGTGTAAGGATGAAGGAGACCAGAGAGATTACGCCTAAAATTGTAAGTCATGAAGTTACATGAATGAACATTGTAAAGGTATTGAAATATCTGAGTGTTCATAGTTCAGCAACCTTTCATTTTTATCCTTAACAATAAAGTAAATGAGGAACTGAAACATACTGAAAATTACAGTGATACAGAGGTAAAGAAGAGATTTGTTTAGGGCAATGATACTTACTTATTCATGCAAATATTTTTAAAAAAGCAATGCTTTAGTATTTTCATGTGAGAAATTACCTTCAAGCCTTCGACTCCATCCAGTCCTGGATAGCCTGGAATACCTGGATGACCCTGCAAAGTCACACAGGGGAACATTGTTACACAATGAGACAATAAGACAGTGGCAATATTTGTTAGCCGAGACATCTGCAGTGCCTGGACTTGAATCACAAACCGAATTCATTGTTCTACCAAACATTTGCAGAAAAAATAATAAAAGAGGAAACTGATGGCATCAATTTCTCAGCACTCACAAAATACCAGAGCTCCTTCAGGCCTCCCTGTGCTGTAAAGATGGTGGGAACTTGAAAGCAGGCATGAGAGTGTCCAGATCAGGAGTACACCTTGGAGTTCTCACAGAACCATAGAAAATCTTGCGGAGTGAGCATTACTTTCCTTGTCCCTCACACTTTCCCCTCCACTCTGTTCCCTCTCCAACAAATTATTGGCACCAAAACATTTAAAGTGACACTGGGAGATCTAGCCCTCCAGCTATCCATTTCCTGGCAGCATTCTCAGGGACACCAAAATTCCCATTTCTGGGTGTGTGACTGGAAATCCATATAGGAGCGATCTACTGTTCTCTGTGGGGTAACATATTCAACCTGGTCCAGTATGGACTGTAAATCCCACTGCTGCTGCAGACAAAATGGGATATTCCAAGAGCTCTGGAGCAGGGAACCTTAACTTTAAACCTTGCCTGTGATTCTGAAGTCTTGGACAGCTGTAGGCCCCAATATAGCCCATAAACAGTATTGTTGAGAAACTTGCCATAAAGGGCTTGGGTTTAATCATAAAATTTTAACATATAGATATGAATTAGATTATATTGGAGATACCACCACCTTCAGTATATCCTGAAAAGGACATACATAAAACAAAATATACAAGAAAGTGACTGAATTCCAGGCTGCAAAATGAAAATTGTATTCCTGAAAGCTGCTTTCTTGAACAACTTCCACCGTTGTATCTGCAAGTGGAAGA
Source organism: Haliaeetus albicilla (assembly GCF_947461875.1). Lineage (NCBI taxonomy): Eukaryota > Metazoa > Chordata > Aves > Accipitriformes > Accipitridae > Haliaeetus > Haliaeetus albicilla. The sequence goes on along the minus strand of NC_091505.1, from coordinate 4,989,340 downwards.
GCTTTAACATGTTTTCAGCCGCTTGATCATCTGGCTATTTCCACCCCCAAAAGAGGAAAGGAGGGAGAGTTGATTGTTCCAGGAGGGAATGTACAATTTCCAGTCTGTGGAGGTGGTCCTCTGAATATGTAGGGATAACTAGAGAGACAGTTAAAGGGATCTAGAGTTTTACATGGACTTTCTAGGTAGCTCTCGCTAGTTTAGTAAGGCACATGCATTCATCCACCAGAGAACTTGGAGCCGCTACATAAGGAATTCAGTAGATCTTAAGCAGCTAGATGGCTTCTGTAATTGTAAGTACAGCAAAAAATAAAAGAAATTTCACCTTTCTCCCTGGAATCCCATCAGATCCATCCAGTCCCAAAAGACCCTAGAACAGCAAAAAAACCATTAACTTTCAGAGGCTCTATCTCAGTCTGGTGTCATTATATCAGGCTCCAAATAACCCAGCGCCAAAGAATGAGAAGGTAAAATTTTCAAAAGGAGAAGCTACCACTGATTTTCCATATCTCTCAAATATTAACGATCATAATTGAAAGAATTCAGCAGAATAACTGATAAAAGAAGTCTTATCTTCTTTAGCCATTGTCTTTCTAATTGGTCGTTCAAGTTAAGTAAGTCATGGTATCCAAACTTACTAGGAAGTTAGGTAGGTAGTTTGTAATAATAAAGCCATGAAACTTAAGGCAATCAAGACTTTCTATCTTGACTATTTATTCTGCAGATGCAGAACAGAATGCCTTGGTCTTCCTATTGTGTATAAGCACATCTCTGCAGGGTCACGGTGGTTTGAAGAATCTATGGCTGGCATGTGACTGAGCATGTTGTTAACTCCCACATTCATTGATGTCGTGGTTTAACCCCAGCCAGCAACTAAGCACCATGCAGCCGCTCACTCACCCCCCACACACACCCAGTGGGATGGGAGAGAAAATCGGGAAAAGAAGTAAAACTCGTGGGTTGAGATAAGAACAGTTTAATAGAACAGAAAAGAAGAAACTAATAATGATAATAATAACACTAATAAAATGACAACAGTAGTAATAAAAGGATTGGAATGTACAAATGATGCACAGGGCAATTGCTCACCACCCACCGACCAACACCCAGCTAGTCCCCGAGCGGCGATTCCCCGTCCCCACTTCCCAGTTCCTATACTAAATGGGACGTCCCATCGTATGGAATACCCTGTTGGCCAGTTTGGGTCAGGTGCCCTGGCGGTGTCCTGTGCCAACTTCTTGTGCCCCTCCAGCTTTCTCGCTGGCTGGGCATGAGAAGCTGAAAAATCCTTGACTTTAGTCTAAACACTACTGAGCAACAACTGACAACATCAGTGTGTTATCAACATTCTTCGCATACTGAACTAAAAAAATAGCACTGTACCAGCTACTAGGAAGACAGTTACCTCTATCCCAGCTGAAACCAGTACAATTGACTAGTTAGAGCAACATCTATTGCCAGCTTGCCCATTTCTTCCCCAAGTAGCTATCTGTGTTCTCTCATGGCTGGTTCTGGCACTGGTTAAGAGCTCCCTAAAGACCCTGCAAGGCCTCTTTATTATCCTCATTTGGACTTCCTGCAAGCTTCTTTTTCTGTGAAGCTTTCAAAAAAACTGGAAAAACACAGGCCCTGCAGTATCAAGACCTCCACTAAATACTTCTGTATGATTTTCTTGGACTGCTTTGTCTGTATACACCTTTCATCTCACCTTTAATCTCAGACTTTACTGAGATAAGAACTATCTGTTGCTTCTGTTGTTGTATGGTGCTGGCTACTATAGGACCCAGTCCTATGTCTGGGACTCCTACATGCTTTGGGAATGCTTCTGTTGATGAAAGGCCCACTTCACGTGTTTGAGAACAGACACTTAAGGATTTTGTAAAGTTACCTACCCTGCCACCCGGTAAGCCAGGAACACCTTTTTCTCCTTTTTCTCCAAGACCTCCAAAGCCCTGAGGGAAAATGTCACCATTAAATCTGTGATCTGTTTGGAACTGAATAGCACAACCCTAAGACAAAATGAGCACAAACCCATCTCTTAATAAACAGTACAACAGAGAGACAAGGGGAACTGACTGTTTCTGCTGTGACTCTTCTGCCTCAGAAAGAAAACCTGTATCAACCAGACTTGGCAGTATATGCAGTACATTATCGTGTTCATTTCCCATGACTTCCGTCCATTTAAACCATGGCACATCTCTCACTAGCAAACACAAGTAACCTCATGCTATAAACAGCAAAGTCCTGCCAATGCTACTCTGTATTGTATTCTACATTTAGAAATTATTTCAAATCTCATTTCTTAACAGCAGCAGCTCAAGGGAGTGCTCAGAGCACCCTTTTTCATTTCTAAAGCCTAAGAATGACACAAAACTAGCATTTTCACGCTCAACATTTGGAAATGTTTAGTAGTTTTCCCAGTCAGCAAGAAGTATCAAATCCAGAGATAGAACACCAGGATTTAATTTCAGCAAGAGTTACAGTAGTTAAGCAATTTTCAGGCTTCAGTCTTGAAATATCTCATGGTTGTGGTTAAGTTCACACATATGTTCAACCCCACCAGCTTCAATGGGCCTCTTGTGATGCACAAAGCTAAACATGCACATAATGGAACATGTCCAGAATGCCTAGTAACAAACTGTGCTTCATGTACAGGTTTTCCTTGCACGTCTTTCTACTAGGAACATCTGTACGTTGAAGAAACTGGCAAACAATTTATTTTATTAGTCAGAAGTTCCACAAAATATTTATTCCCTAAACTTATCAAAATAACCTGTGTTTACAAAAGGTTATAAACTGGGAAATAGCTCCCTGGAATCCAGGGATAAATTGTTGTTCTTGATTCATACAGAGAAGATGCTACACATTCCTGAGTTTATGAGCACTAATGTTAAACAGCCCATTTTAAAGCTGGATATATATAGACAGAAAGATCTGCATGTGCTTTACAACTTTAAAGTAAAATAACAAAAAATATGTTTAGACATAATTAAAGGGGAAAAAAACAGGATTTTTTTTTTTTTTTTAAAATATGTCTAGCCTTCTGTGGGACATCAAGAAATACTGCCATCAAGTGGCGATGTAAAGGGTACGTCTACTTGCAGGTCCCTGCAAACTGCAGATTACATGTACTGAAATGACGGCTGCTTTGTAACGTTCTAGTAGGACAGCATTATCTTCTTTCTGTCTCCAGGACAAAAACCTATCAGATTACAGTTAAACTCTTCAAAAAATCTTGTGGACATTTTTATCAGATTTTCAAAGTACTCTGGTGCCTAGAAATTCCTGTAGAGACCTTGTGAACTATTCAGAGGGTGTTGAACCATCTAACCCACGTTAGGCATATATTAAAAACTCTCCTCTGTCCTTACCGGCATGCCAGGCAAACCCTTGTCTCCAGGGAATCCTTGAGGGCCCGGCTCACCCTGACAAGGGGAAGAGGTAAACACAATAAATCACTGTGCCTGTGAAAGCAAGACTTTCCCCAATCCACCCATCACGCTCCTGACTCCTAAAGTAAGGCCTTGTAATTTGTTTGTCAGCAAGTATACTTGATTTGTGTCATCATGTGCCAGATAATAGTGTCTCTCAGCACAGTGCCAGTGCATGCAACAGATTGTCTGTGACCACTTCCCATGGCTTCAAAGACCACTACTTGGGAACTGTTGTTCTACTGCCCTCCACTGCTAGAAGTCAAACTAGAAGCATTTTGTATTGTCACCCAGGGAACTGGAACATGCACAGTACTTCATGGAAAGCAGCAAAATAACACATGATGAGATAGCATAATGTCTTCATAAAAGCCCAAAGGAATAGTGGCTTTTGAATCTCACCTCATGCTAATGTACTCCGCCAAGTAAATATCTCTCATGACTTATGCAGGGGCTTAGGCAAGCTCAGACTGGGCTCCCAAACCAGCCTGTATAGGTCCCAGATTAATTCAGTATGCTTAAATTTCATGCGTGTAGAGAATCTAACTCAAGATCCATATATCTTTTATGAAAACACTGATGAGCTAAATATATATCTCAGTAAATGCCAGAATAACAAAGCAAAGGAGAGAAATCTCATTATTTCAGAGTAGTGTGCATCATAGTCAAAGCAAAAGAACTGGAGCTTTTAATGTATTTGTCTAAATGGATTTGGTTTTTTTGCTTCGGTTGACAAAATTTCACAGGTCCAACAGAAACAAACTACTGTTCATTTATTTTTAGGATTAATAATGAAAACCTTTAAATAGCTTTCATATTTCTGCTTCCGGGAGGTATGCATTCTCCAGTGGTCCACAATGCTCTGAGCTAAGAATATTTTTACTCAATAGCCATCTGGCAGATTAAACTAGTACACAAAATGATTTTGATTTGGAAATATAACTGGCTTCACTGTCCAATAATTTCATTCAGCCTTGAATGAAGGAGCATGGAGAGGGGGAGGGTTTGTAAACCGAATTTACAAACCTTTTCTCCTTGCTTCCCTTTTGGAAATCCCATGAATTCCAGTATTCCAGTGGATGGTGGGGGACCTGGAGGGCCAGGCAGCCCTACATCACCCTGTTGGCAAAAGAGGAAGCTATTAACATAGGCAGAACATGTTTGATGTCCTATGAAAGTGGCTTGCAAATCAGAAAAAAGTCACTGTAATATCCCATGTACATAATATCTGTATGCCTGAATGCTGGCACAGGAGTTTGGTCATGGAAGTCAAAAGACCAGACTGAAAATTAAGATGAACAAAATGCATTAATGCAATCTGTTTCAGAAGAGTTGTGGATATAACACATGGCAAGTAAAAAAAAAAAAAGGCTCAGATTTTGAATCAACAGGAAAACATTCCAGAAAAACTTTGGGGAGAAATATGAAAGAAAAGGAGACAAGAAACAATTCGAGATGTAGAATGCTAAGAATTGATTTTAACAGCAGCAGAATCAAGTCCCATATTGAGAACATTGAGAAGCCCCATTATGCCCATGTAAATTCTCACACAGACTGCAGGACACCCATTTAGCATAGTGAAACTATAAATTACACATCGGTTGACCCAAAGAATATTATGAAAGCCAAAAAGAACGAAGTCAGTAGAATAATTCAATACAAGAGCTGAGGGTTGAAAGAAACTGAAAGACAGAGATTCTAAAAATGTCTAAGGACCTCATGTCTTGGTAACCATGAAACTACTGTGCTGAACTGAGATTTTCCCTTTCCCCCTCTTCATCTAGAAAAAGTTGCCATTCTTTTTTTGTGTACAAACAGATAATGAACCAGCAAGACTCTTTAGCATTTGGACTGCCAATCAGTCCAAGAGAAGAGAAGAAAAAGGAGAAGAAGAAAATGCTAGAATCTAGCCACTTTCTAGAGGATCAAGCTATGATGGAACACTAGACTGATATTTCATGGTCTTTGCATAACAGAACAAGTTTCACCTACCTTTTCTCCTTTTTCTCCTTGAAAGCCTAATCCCATGTTACCCTAGGAGAGAAAAAAAGATGAATGAATAACAAAACAACAACAAAAGCATCGCTATCTAGTAGGCCCACAGCACTGTTAAAAAAGCCAACAATCAGGTGTAGAAAGACAGGAAAGGTAGGTACTTACTTTTGGACCTGGTGGCCCAGGGGGACCCATTGGACCCTAAATGTGAACAAGATCAAGATTTTATTTCTTTTGAATTAATTAGGATGCACACAATTGGAGCAATGCTGGGATCTGCCATGATACCCGAACTTTAATCTCTTGCCCCAAAGCAAAAGTAACTGATACACATGATCTTCAAGTGTTCATATCTATAATAGACAGCACAGCCCTTTGGTACTGTGGTTAATTAAGAGCAAACTTCAGTTTAAAAGCAACAAACACATAGTTCATTTTTACCTTTGCCCAATGGAAACTCACTTATAGCATCTTGAAAAAGCAACTCTTTAGCATATTTCATGATGAGAAAGTCTCCAAACATGCAGAGGTCAGCATATTACCTCTATTCCCTCTATTCCCAAGACGAGGAAGTACTAGGGCTTTGCTGGAGCCCTCATTCATGATTGCTGCTCTGAACACTGCTCCAGAGAGGAGCCTTCCCTCTTGTGATTAGATTAAACTATCTAAGTTCAAGTATTCTATGCTTGAAGTCAGCTGTGCTCAGCCCATTTAGATGCACACACACTTTTGCTCATTTTCATGACACAAATACAGACAAGGAGGGAAAACTGCCAACATTGTGAACTGTTCTATCAACAAGTGCAACAGTTGAGGTCTCTTACCTGCAAACCTGGTAATCCTATAGGGCCTGCTGAACCTATCGGACCTGGAAAACCTTTTGGGCCCTATGAGGAGAACATAGGACAAATACAGAATGTGTAGCACTTACCCCATCAAACCACAACCAAAGACAAAGTCAGTCTCAGGAAACATTAAGTAATACCCCCTAATTAAGTATGCCAATTTAAATACTATAACAGTCCATTTCATATTATTAGATGTATTTTGAAAATCAAAGTTACAGATTTCAATGGTAGAAGGGAATTTGATCTGAAAAAGGAAAAACAGAACAGATAATAGCAAAAATCTGACTTCCTCTACCATAATGTGGATCCACTCATACCATTACAAAGCTGGAATTGCTCATGCTACTGGTATCACACATGTAAATACACTAATTTGAAAAGTGTCCTTGAGAACCAACACAAGAAAAATTACCCACTTAATATTCTTTAAAACCATTATTTCCCAAATGAATAACTTACAGAAATTCCATCCAATCCAGGAAGACCATTTTCTCCCTAAAAATTATAAGTGCATGAGTAAAAATTACAGTATGTTATTGCAACAACCTATAAGGAACATTAAGTTTTGTATAAATAGAGATATTTGCTGCTAGTTAATATTAGATCAAGTGTAAATGGGAAAATATTTTGACACATGTGCTTCCATATTTAAACTGGGTAATGGAGAGATTCCAAAACTCCAGAGAAATTACAACCATTTTATTTATGGGTAACAAGACAAACTAAATTGGCATGAAAAAAAATATGTATTAATTGTAAAAACACTGGAAAATACACTATAAAAATTTTCATTACAAAGCCACTATAAAATATGTAAAAGCATATCATTATTATATCAAATTATCTGTATTTCCCATAAATATTGAAGTAAATAAATAAAGATCTATTTAACTTTTACTAACTTATGAGTGTATATAATGTAGGTAGAATTTTAGAAAAGTTCTTAATTTTGACCAACAAAGTCAGTGTGAGGGGCCTCACATGACAGAATAAATTTCTTAATATTTTCAGTGTTTAATGAAGCATGAGGCTGCTAAATATTGCTGAATTCAGTACCACAAGAGATACTGAATCCTTTGTAGATTTATTCCAAACCTAGTACTTCTGGCAAAAATCAAAACCATGGTAAGCCGATGAGTCTTTGTTTCAAGGCAATAAAGAACCAAATCTTTTACATGGGCATATTCAAGAACCTATTCACAGTTCTGAACAGTGAACTGAAATTGTCTATCCGTAGTTTGTATTTTCTGTACAGGAAATAAAATTACAGACTTGATACAGACATTTCAGGGTGAGGTCCTTATTAAATAGAGAGAGTAAAATCCTAACTTCACAGCGGCAAAGGATGGAATACTATGAGTGGGATATGATATTCATGTATTTAAACAGAGAATATGACTCATTACTTACTAGTACCTCCCAGCACAAAAACCACTGGGAGGCAGCTGGGATCTCACAGTAGAAATCTTAACATGCACTTGTGAATTTCCTGAGCTGTTATTTCAACAGACCTGGCACATGCAACGATGTCAGTTATAGGAAGTTCAGAGTAGATGAAGGGCCCCTCCTTTGCTACATCTACATCTAGAAACACATATGCTACCTCATATAAATCAGGATAAGCTTACAAGAAATTCTTCACATCCATGGTTTGACACCACAAACAAATGGTGTTAGCTCTCCATAGACAAGTGAAGGGTCAGCAACTATACTAAACAGTAACAGGATGAGCAATGTCCCACTATGGGATGAGTGAGATCTCTGCAAAGACCAAGCAATTCCACTTTCTGAGAGCACTCCGTGTTGCCGTTAATGAAGTTACTGTAAGGCCTTTTTCACAGCTCTGCGTTCAGACATACCCAGGACACACACACCTAACACCATGAGCAAGCTAACCTGCAGCATCAGCCTTGCAACCTGTAGGACATTAAAGTGTTTCTTGTACTGCATTTTCTCCTACAGGATGACAAGTCTTACCTTCATTCCTTTAAGACTGCCTTGAGCAAAAACAGGTTCTCCCTTAAGGCCTTTTGGGCCAGGACGACCCTGATTAAAAAAAGTAAAAAATAAATTTCTGGAAAAAATATTGATTTAGTTTTTAAAGAATTTATATTCAGCATAATGAACAAGGCAAACTCCTGGCTCCAGTAAACTGCAAAAGTACCACTGTAGCTTTGTCAAAGCAGCTGTGATATTATGACAACTCAAGACTTCCCGCGGCTTTAGAAAAACAAGGTTCTGCAAACGTTTTCTCTGGTATTTTCCTGTTTATATTAGATTTCCCTTTTATTTTAGGTCTTTGACAACTTTTAAGATCCCATTTGAATCTGTTTGACATGGGGTAACCCTCCTGTTCATATACATATCAATGCCATCCTGAGGGACCTTGACAGACTCAAGAGGTGGGCCCGTGCGAACTTCATGAAGTTCAACAAGGCCAAGTGCAAGGTCCTGCACCTGAGCTGGGGCAATCCCGAGCACAGATACAGGCTGGGCAATGAGTGGATTGAGAGCAGCCCTGTGGAGAAGGACTTGGGGGTATTAGCGGATGAAAAACTGAATGTGAGCTGTCAATGTGCGCTCACAGCCAAGAAAGCAAATCACATTCCGGGCTGCATCGAAAGAAGTGTGGCTAGCAGGTTGAGGGAGGTGATTCTGCCCCTCTACTCTGCTCTGGTGAGACCCCACCTGCAGTACCGTGTCCAGATCTGGAGCCCCCAGCACAGGAATGACATGGACCTGCTCGATCAGAGGGCTGGAGCACCTCCCCTGTGAGGACAGGCTGAGAGAGTTGGGGTTGTTTAGCCTGAGAAGAGAAGGCTCCAGGGAGACCTTCTAGCAGCCTTCTAGTACTTGCTGGGGGCCTACAGGAAAGATGGGGAGGGACTTTTTACAAGGGCATGTAGTGATAGGACAAGGGGTAATGGCTTTAAAGTGAAAGAGGGTAGATTTAGATTAGATGTAAGGAAGAAGTTCTTTACTGTGAGGGTGGTGAGACACTGGAACAGGTTGCCCAGAGAGGTTGTGGATGCCCCTTCCCTGGAAGTGTTCAAGGCCAGGTTGGACGGGGCTTTGAGCAACCTGATCTGGTGGAAGGTGTCCCTGCCCATGGCAGGGGGGTTGAACTAGATAATCCTTAAGGTCCCTTCCAACCCAAACCATTCTAGGATCCTATCTCTTGTTTAACACTAAATCACCAAAGTTTGTTTAGAATCAATGAAAGAAAAAACTGGTAGACTGCATGAATCTTCTGTAAAAGCTGCCATTATAATTCTAGATTTACCCAATTTATTTCAATCTCGACCATCCCATCCAATTTATCTGAGGTGATTTCATTTAATTGCCAACTTAATTTGAGAGGGGTTGGCTGATCCAAGCAGCTTTCCTTGCCAAAAATGTAATCCTACAAGTGTTACAAAATAGAAATCTGAGCAGCAGGTATGAGTAAATTAGTTACTTTAGAAAGCAGTACTTTAATTTGATCTTATTGCTTCAGTATTTTTCAACATCATATGAATTTCAAGTCTGGATGACATGTAAAGATGTCTTAGCACAGTTTAGAAATGCTGAAACAAATAGCATTGTTTACATCCCCCAGCTGTATTTTCTTCCTCTTCTTCATGTATACATGCAAAGTAGTTCCGTTATATGTATGATTAGTCACATGACCTGGGTGTGTAAGATTGGGGTTTGGATGTGAACAAATATTCAAGTATATGTCAAATATTTTAGTATCAAGTCCATATTTTTTGCTTACACTTCAAAAATAACTACGTACTTTTTAAAAAGACTATAATTCCCAAAACCATTTAGGAGTGGAGTTCTTACAACTAATACTACCCACTTAAAACAGAGTGTAGAGAGTGACCCAGCTACCTTCACTTCCTCTACAGTCAATGCAGAAAAATGGGTATCTCCAAAGACAATTCATCCTGAAAGGTAGAGGGGGAGAAGTGCTCTTGCAAGTACCACTCTCTGGAAGAGGAGAGTCCAGATGAATAGATTAGACACCTAACTTCAAGGTGTCCTATGCAGGCTAGATAAAATTCCAACCTGGTAGAAAAATGTTTTCAAAAGTAAAACACCTGGAAAGTAAATCCTATTGACACTCAGTGAGACTGAAGCTTTTGGCTATCTTAAGACATGAAGGAAGGCATCCAATATTTAATGCATAGACTTGAAGATGTAATAACATCCTTTCCGGAATCAGCATCCACTAACTTGAAAAGTGCCAGGTGGAAGATGTTTGACACTTCATGGTTCTTAAGAACTTTATAATGGTTTCTTCTGAGTTAGCTTTAACACTACCAGTGACAATGGTATAATTTCATGTGGGAGCATACTGAATTCACAGGATCTTCATTTTATCCTCAGAGTGGAATTTCAGTAAGAAACTTATACTGAGCTCTAACAATGTTAATAAACTTCGGGTTATTAGGGTTCTTCCTAAGTACTTGGGAATTACTTTTCCAAAAATGGCATGAAAAGCAAATCCCAGCTTAGTGACTACAAAACACCGTATTTGAGCTGGGACATACAGGCAGCCCAGGTAGGCCAGGAAATCCATCTGATCCAGAAACGCCAGGACTCCCAATGGTACCATTGCAGCCATCGAGGCCAGGCAGACCTCTAGGTCCAGACTGCCCAGGGTGACCCTGTGAAAAGGGGAAAAAGAGAGAATGACTGACAGGATGCATTATTTTATTAGTAATACTGTCCCCAGAAAACTTGATATCTTCCAAATGGCAACGCAAAATAAAAGAAATGCGCGACTCCCACTCAAGTTCAGTGTATGGCAGACTGCAACAGAACTAGCTTCTTTGGCCAGCATTGTTTATCCTCCCCAAAGCTTAAATCCTAGAACATTGGCTGCATTCATTTAATTACCTTTTTCTCCAAGGGATAATTTTCTGAAGTACATAACTTGTGCATGAGTAGGTCCCGAAAGGGCAATACTCATCCCACAGCAGTCTGAAATATATGGCATATAACACAGTGTAAAACAGCACGCAAGGGTGCACCTGACACCAGGAATGGAAGTTGCTCATGTAAAAACAAGGGCAGAAGCAGACTCAACAATACTGAGCATTTATAATTCCAATCTGCGTAAAGTTTCAGTGACTTCCCTTCCTCTCCAGCGTGGATTCTTTCCTTTAACAGTTCAACAGATGTTACAGCTCCAGCATCAGGCCATTCAAGCAAAACAGCTTTTCTTGTTATATTAAACTTAAAACTTTAGGCAAAGCAACCAGGAGAAAGACCTAATTAAACTAACAGCATCTAAAAGAAAGTATTTGTAATAGTCAATTAATCAAGCAGAGTAAAATATAATTGTACCTAATTCTGATTTCACATCTCTTTTGCCATGGTGTACCTCTATTAATCTGACTAGCATTTACTCAGCATGGCACTGGTGCAAAGGAGATCAAAGTTTGAGACTTCAGTTACTTTTTCTTCAGTGTCATATGGGTATGTGTAGGCAAAACACAGAAAGGCAGAACTGTCAGTCACACTACCCAGGTTTCAAGCAGTTCCTTATTCTATCCTCCTTTTCATAGAAATGAGTTCTGCAGCACTGAAAGACACTGTTTTGTGGCAAGAAGAAAAATGAACCTTATGGAGATAAGTATCAGTTACTGACAGTTCTTTCCCTCCCCTCTGTACACCCTGATCTTGACTCATCCCAAAAGTACTTTTGTTTGATCCCAAAGATTCATCCTTAAGATATGGCATTAAACAAGTTATGACTCACACGAGGAAAGTAAAAAAATAAACATGGATAAAATGGAGATAAAGCAGAACATTAACAATCGTTCATGCTTGACACTTAAACCAAAACACATTTGTGTTGCTAAAGGTCTTCCCAGTCCAAGCCAATAGCATATGCTCTGACCAAACTCAATGAGAACCTTGCAGTAATGTAAAGCCTTTTATCTAAGGATCTTAAAATGCCTTGCAAAAATGTGGGAATGCTATAATCTTCATTTTACGGATGAGAAGCTGGGGGCACACAGCAGCAGAGTGACTTTCCCAAGGATGCAGAGCAACTTAGGCCATAATTATGTAAATATTCAGGCTGATCACTGGTCTCAGCTGCTGCCAGGAGGGCTATCGCACACGCCTGCTTACTCACACCTACCTCTTCCCTGTGCTGGCATAAGCACAGGCAGAACAGGCGAGGCAGAGCAGGAAACCAACACAGCAGAAAAATAACTGTTCTGTTTCTTAATGGGGTTAATTTTCAGCCAGATGAGTTCCTTGGTCCAGCTCCTTCAGCAACTACATTGCGATCCTTGCCAACAAAATGGAGAGAAGGGGAGAGAGCCCAGATCTGCTCTCTGTCAGTCAATAAGGTGCAAACTGAATGAATGTAAAGTGTGTCTATGCTACAGGATCAAGGTAGCTCACCTTGACAAGTATAAATTTGAGATTAAACAAGGCCCCAGGACATGGAATGAAGTAATCCCAAAGCAGTAGCATCAGGCACCACTGCATACACAGTACCAGTTGCCCTGATGATTAAAGTCTGTTTGCCAAAATACCCACATGTTCTGTGCAAGCAGGGACTTGCCAGGCCCTGATAAAGCGACAGGAGAAGGCTGAAGCACCAATTTATTGCCACTTATGTTTGTCTCTTAGAAATTATTTCATTGGGTTCCCAAAGCTGGAACAAATCAGTGGCAACCCACCCTCCTCCATCCATACGGGATGTCATAGCCAAGAGCAGCAAGTCTCTGACGGGACAGGCTGTGACTGCAGAGGGAGGCCAGAGTGGTCAATGTCTATCAGGTCTTTCACTTTGTTTACAGCATTAACAAAACCAGAAGCTACGTGGGACAAGTGCACATGTATCCGGTTACAACATAAGGTGACCAGCTGCAGGGTTTAGTGCAGCTGAATAGCCAACATCTGCCCCTCAGAGCTAGACAACGGGGAGCCAGGCTGCTAAGCCTTTAGTGCTGGCCAAGAGCCAGCCCACAGCAGGCAGCTGACTGGTGGTCTCATGTCTTGGGAAAAGCTTTGGGTGAGATCTCCTAACTCTTGGACCAACACAGCCTGTTAAGTGGCCCAAAGGACGTTGGTATCCTCTCAATATGTGAGAAGGGCTCACAAAGAGAGGACATAAAGTATGCTGACCACAGCGATTTCTTATGTGTATTAAATAAATCTGTGGCCCTGGCACTTAATCCCGTGGCATCCATGCCCGTGGTTCTGAGCCAAAGCATGACACAGACTGACACACACGCACACACATACACATGCTGTCTCTTCCTCTTTAGGAAAAAAATCTACAGGATTTCCTACTTTCCAGCGAATCTGCTATGAGATTTCACAATGTTTTGTTTTAAGAACCTTACCTGAGGAGCACCCACAACTGACTTCCTTGAGAGTTGTAAAGTTCTGGCTTAAGTGAACCTTTTCCCCAGGGATTTAAAATACTGATTTAAAGAGCTGTGTTGACCTGAAAAATGGTGGTTAATAGTTTCACTGCTCTCATCTCCTCTAATTCCTGTTTTGGCAGATGTGCCAATTCAGCACAAGCACCTCAATTGACTAAGGCAGAAGACTTTTACAAGCTTCACTCATACATGGCAGGGTGACTAGTTTACAGACCTGAGTTAAAATACAGGCTGTGCTCTCTGTTTTCACAAAAGGAGACATTCCGTGTGAGACAAATAAGAAAACTCAAACTGTTCATCTAGGCCCTCGCTTTATCTGACTCTTGCTTGTACACTAACGCTGTGATCCCAAGGTGCCTCTTTTCTAAATCAAACAGCAGAAAGGTGATCCCAACAGGAGAGCTCAACAAATATTTAAAAACAGGGAAACAAATGCAATTAAGGGTGAACACAAAACTAATTGAATAAGCAGTTTCATGGATTGCTACGGCAAAGTGGCCTTTTTACAGCCATCACCAAGTGCTTGCGTTTCCTCTAGGAGGGTCCCAAAATGGAGAACTTTGCATGTAGCTCTAGCTTTCATGGTACAGACAAGGGCTCACTTCTCATAGAAATATTTCCTTCTAAAACTCCTTGGACAGTTCATGAAAAACTATATACATCTCCTGGCTCCAGTTCCAGCCTTTTCTAGAGGTATCCTTGAATCTTGTCCTATAGGAAAAAATAAACTTCCCAAGTAGGGCTAAGGATTTGAGGGTTTCTTCTACAGTGTGACACGAAAGGCTAGCAATAAACACATATCGCTGCTGTATTTACTAGGTTAAAGGGATTAGTCAGGCCAGCTGCAACAACATGATTTACTTGCCACCAGCATTCCCCAAGGGAACTCTGTGGAACACCACTTCCCTTAAGGTCAATAGTGGTATTCCCCTCTGAATCACAGCCTTGCAGTCCTTTAGCCATGACTAAAATATACCTGCCCACGCTAACATACCTGCATACTACAAAGAATCACTCTTCATATTTAGATTGTGCAGAGATAGCAATATATTTTTACTTCTCTTTCACATGTATCAGCACACACATGCTCCCTCTCCTTTGCTCTGCGTTTCACACATCTATATAATATGCATACGTTCGTATGCATTTCACAACAAATCTAAACTACTCCCTATCCTGAAACACAACTGGCAAAAGTATAAATATTTTCTCAAGCAGTGGTGGTTGCTGTTTTCACCCTGGAATAGAAGTATTTATGTCAATGGCTAGAATGTAAACAGTATGAACTAGTTTCCCTTCCCCCTTTTCTGCCCTGCACTTGTGGCACAGAAGAGCCACGGTGGTGAGCACTTCACTGCTCATGAGCAGCAAAATCTGCCTCTCTCCCATTCGCCCACCAGCAGAATACTGTAAAAGCAGAGTAGATCTGCATATGCTGGAGGGCTTTGAATCCTCTCATCTACCTCCTCTACTCTTTCCTTGAAATGCCTGTTGCTGCCAACTACCTGGCAATGGCTGATGCTGTATCTCTGCCTCCCCTCATTGTTGGGAATCCCCTTTCTCCAGAGCCTCATCTGAAAAAATACCCTGAGAACAGCATGTTCCCACAGTGTGTTCAATTAAATTAAGTATTATGGGAACAGCTTGTTCTCTTCAGAGCTAGAGAGTTGGCTGGTGGGATAAGAAAAAAATAGCAGCAAGGGAGTAGAGCAGGAGAGAAAACAGGCAAGGATGAGCAGAGGGGGAGAGAAGGACAAGGGCCAGGAAGGAACTGAAATCAAGGAAGCTCATTTACAGGGCCAACTGTGCATTTTCAGCCAATCTATCAAAACAATTCAGTTTTTGATAGGAAGTAAGAAAACACAGCTCAACTGTTGGAGATCTTGGCCAGCAGAGGAAGTGGGGAAGATGAGAAAGAGCATGAGTATAGTCTGAAGACACAAGGATACAGAAAATGGAAAAATGTAATCAAGAAAAGAAAAAGAATTCTAATACCAGAAGGAGAAACCAGGATGAGCTAAATAGTATAGAGAGAGCAAGGAAGTTTGGGGCAAATTCTAAAGCTGGCCCAGCTAAAACTCCCCTGAGGTAAAGTGTAAGACACCTTTGCAAAAATCACTGGGGAAAACCAAAGAAAAGCAAGCTGGTCAAAACACTCTAGGCACATAATTTTTTGTATGGTAAAGGAAACAACAGTCACTAGAATGTTAAATTTCTAAAGAATGAAAGAAACAAACAAAAAAATTCCTGATGGTCAGGGAAAGTGGTTACCTACCCCTACCAACCTGGAAAATGTAGCAATTATCTCTTTCCTGTCTTAGGTATCTGAAAGGCTCAGGTCTCAACTAGAACTAGCACCTAGTGCAGAAGCAAGGATTGTCTGGAGGACCTCAGCTCTAATCATTGTTTTCTTTCACATCATAGCAAAAGAAGATTGAGGGAGACTTGGCAACAGTTATCACATACAGGAAGCCTGCTTCAAAGAAAAAGTGAACAATCTGGTCTCTGTCCACGATGAGTAAGATGAGAACTAAGAGGTTTAAACTGCAGAAAGAAAGACTGAAGTTAGGCATTGGCAAACCTTTTCTAATAGAGAAGTTAGAGTCTCCATCATTACAAGGTTTTAAGAATCGGTTAGAAAACACATACTAAAAATGGCCTGAAGCACAGCTGATCATGCCTGTTTTCGACTGAGGTCTCTTTCAATTCCATAAGTCTATGATTTTATGATATGGTGTTTTCTAGACATGGTGCTGAGAGAACATGGTGCTGAAAGAAAAGCTTATCAATGATGCAGTGGATCCCCATGTAACTCAGGCTTGCTTCCTGATACATATCAACTTCCTATCATCCCATAATAGGATCCAAACCTCTTATAAAACAGCATGGGATCAGCAGGTAGACTACCAAACACTGCCATTTCCCTCCAGAGAGAAGCAAGCACTTGCAAGATACACTATGCATGTGTTAGGACAGTTTCATTGTGCTTACATGCTTTTGACTTTGACTAACATTCTGGTGATTTGTATTTACATATGCAAACTTACTGGGATCCCGTTGATGCCTTGAAACCCTGGAACTCCCATTGGGCCCTGGAGAAAAAGAGTACTTATTATATTTCACTTCACCAATCTGTATATTTCAGTTACCTGTAAGGTACTTTTCACTCCAACATTTTCAGTCTTGGACTTTAGCTTTCAAAACCAAAAGGAGCAAACTATCTCATGCAGATTCTTTCTGACCGCAGGGGTCAGTGAAGATAGGAACTGAGCATCTGAACTTGACTGGATGCCAAATGAGTGTTTCAGGAATGTTTTAATCAGGCAATTTAAAGTAAAAATATAATCTTCTACTGTACATCTGGAGAAAACAAGATGCCAGGAAAATAAACAGTCCAGTATAAGATTAACTCTCAGTGTCACACTTCACCTTCCAAGAGTTTCAACAGGACTTAGGGGTTTTTCTATCTGTGCTTGGATAGCACCACCCAAAGATGCACAGACCACTGTATTAACTTCAGACCACCCCTGGCTGAGTTGCAAATAATTACTACTTTGTTGGTTCTACTGCTCTGCTCTGAACAGTAGCAAAAGAGACTGTGTAAGCAGAATATCCAGCCTAAACTGCTCGTGCTTTGGAAAGGTAAAGTATATTGCTTCCACGAGGGATCTTATTGCATGTTGATATTGCTTATGTATCCATTTCAATGGATAGAAACAGCAGTTCTGGAGTAAATAAGGCATTTTTTCAGTGCAAGGAAATTGCTTCCAATCATTAAAAGCCAGTTCCTAACCTGGTTTCTGTGTCTTCCAAAATCCAGGTTTAATGATTTCAGTGTTATCTGCTAGCATTACGAAAATGCTATCACACATACCAGCACTCAGTCCTTGTTTTGAATCCTCCATTGCCTTTCAGATGAATGCAACACCAAAGCAATGACCTTCATTGTCATCATTTTCAGTTTACTTGGTTCTTGTCTTATGAGAAAGGGTGACTAGAACTCCAGAGTGTTGACTAATATTAAATGAGAAGAGGGTGTAACTACAGCATATGAAAGTACAATTGAGCTAGCTTTCATCTAGCTAGCTCACCTGTAAGTATCTGGGAAAACATGGAAGACAAACTCTGCAGACCTGCTCTGCAGGTCCTGATACCTAAACCATCTGTCTTTGTCTTATTTGCACACATTACCTGAGCACCTTGCATCAAGTAGACTGGTAAGATGCTCTGGGATAGTCCCAGAACACAAGCTCTTGTTCTGATGTCCCAGACTTCCTTCAGATTTTAGAAACCAGGCACAGCATGCAGGACTTCCTCTGTCTTTTAAGCTTGCAAGCTGTTGTCCTTGAAACATTCCTTTTGTCCAACCACATAGGCGTGACAGTAGGAATCTCATCCCAGTCCTTGCATCAGACAATATCAGACTTCCCCATTTTATAATCCACTACATAACCTCTGTCAGGCTATGTGGTGGGAGCATATACACGGCTCTGGCCTATGCAGTGGGACTCAATGAGCCCTCTGCATGCAACCCAAAACTCATGATGTAAACACATGCCTGGTGCACAATGCAAACTTAAGATGAACTATCCACATGTACCTACTTTTTATTACTGAAAGTATTGGTTCGTATTTTCATTCATTCTTTTACCTAGCTCCAAACTCTCCTTTTGATACTTCTTTCCTAAGAAGAGACAGCAGAACAGATCCTAAGGACATTAAGACATTTCTGTTTGTTGTTCTGCCCATTCTTGCACACTGCATTCATTGACACCCACACCTTAGGGGTTATTCCATTTAGTATGACACAGTTTATAATATTCTTTCTGTTATAAATAACTTTGCACCTGCAAAACTGAATTGCAGGTTTCATTTAGTGCCCATTCCTTTTGCTTTGCTAGACACCAACTCAGGATCTTCTACACAGGAATCAGCACCAGGTCTCTCTAAACGTAGTGTGATAACACCCATCTATCCCTGAGCATGTGAAGTGAAATACTATTTGCAACAGCAATACTAATTTGGCTATGCTTCATCTACCAGGATGGCTACAATGTTCAGCAGCTTTAGGAACTGTACTCTCATTCAAAAATAAAAGCAGGGGATTCTCATAAGACACTAATGAGATGCTGCTGTGTTCTTACCCCTGGGCAGATAGTCCAAGACCATTGTTATTCATTCAAAAATATATACAACAGATCTATTGTAGGGGCAGAAAAGTCACTGTTGAGCCTACCTTGTCGCCTTTCTGTCCAGCTGGTCCAGGGGGGCCCACTGCTCCTCTCTCACCTTTTGCTCCTGGCAAACCTTCTGGGCCAGTAAATCCAGGTGCACCTATCGGTCCTTGAAGCCCAATCGGTCCTGGTCGACCCTAATATACAACAAAAAAATAAGTCAATGCACCATGTTTACAAACTCCTTTGCAATTACTCTATCCAACTCAATCTGCAATCCAATTTGATACCTCTCAGGGTAGTTAGGACATCCTAAAGTTTTTCCTGTACATTCTGGGATAAAGAGTTTTTAGAAGTTATTTCAGGGAAGTCATGAGTAATAGTAAGAAACCTCCCCATTTTCCTGGAAGATTTATTACTACTCATATTGCTGTAGGAAGGAACAGGGGAAGACACCAGTGTTTTGAGATCAAACTGACTGCTGCTTCTTGAGTCTGTAGCTGTATTTCCAAGCTGTAAAGTGCAAAAAGATTTTGCTCATGCTTTAGATCAAGCACAACAAAAAGTTAACACAAGATGCAAGAATTGCATGGGTCACATACAGTCAGAAAGCATATTTTAGAGTATTTGAGACTAGTACAATGGTTGGCTCAAGATTGGGATTATTTCCACTGTGCTCTCCTGGTTAGCTTATAGATGGGGTGTGGATTTTGATTTCTCGAGCACAAAAAGAAGGGTGCAATGACTGAGTATTGCCCGAAGATGGCAGCCTTTTCTACAACCGCAGAGATTCATATGTGACTGATGAACTTTCATTGTTCTATCACTACGCGGATGTGCAGAGTAGTCTAGTACTTGTTTCTGAAACAAGCTAATGTTGAAAAAAATTTGCTGTAGGTGCTCTGATTTTTTATTAGCCTCAGAAACTGCCTCTTGGCAGCTGAATGCTTAACACAGAGTTTTGTGTTAACATTTTTGTACTTTTCATTTGGTTCATTTTGAGACAATCTGAAAGAGATCAACAGAGTCTAAGGTCTCAAAGTATCAGTAGAAAATGGCAGTTTAGGGCTATGCTTTCTACTGGCAAGACAGTCAGTAGATTACATGAAGTTATGCATGCAAAGGATCAAGCCTTACATTAAAAGATATGGAATGGAGGAGGAAGTAAAAAAAAAAAAAAAAAAAAAAAAAAAATCCTTCTCCTTTCAATTCTCCTCTACACTCATGCGCATTGTAGTGTGTTTCCCTTCTATTTCCCTAACTTCTTAAAACAGCAGAAGGAATGCAGCTCCCTGCTGCAAGTGTTTTAGTAATCTCAGCTGGAGACATACAAAGTCCTGACTCCATGCCTTGGCAGGTAGAAGACTTTACAGTTAATTTAAAAATGCATTTTTACATGTTAGTAATCAAGCAAAGTGAAACAAACTGTAATTGATTTTAAAAATTCTTTTTCCAGGATCATTTTTAGTACCTGTTTAGGCTAAAACATTTTGTCCCATATTCCATGTTTCTTCACTACTGGAGCAGTTTCCTTTTAAAGTGCAGCAGTTCCCCCATGTCACTCTTTCTGTTGTGGTTGTTTCATCCTGGCCTTTTAACTGAGGTCAAGTGCATGTTTTATATTCCATACCTTTTCTGTCTAGACACTGTCCATACCATGCACTTCCAGAGGCACAGACTCCCATCTGAAAAGGCTTTTCTGTTGATTATTTTTAGCTTTCTTCTCTCTGGGCTAATTATCAATGGAATCCTTTATATTGGGAACCATATGATCATAACATTAATCCACAAATCTTCAGTGGTCCTTGGCAACCATACACAACAAGGAACATGTTATGAAAATCACATGCTTTGCTCTCACTTTCAGTCTCAGCTTTAACTTTAATTTCCCATAGTCACAAGCTATGCAGAGTCCTTCAGGCAACATCTCACTTACAAGATATGGGTTGTGGACTGTTTACCTCAAGGCAAACACATCAGTGGAGAGACATACCCTAAAAATGGGTGTTACAGCCAGCCACCACCCACAAAAGCAACAGCATCCAAGAGTCCACCAAGGTTTCTAGAGAAAACACTGTGAATTCCTCACTTAATTGAATTGCTAACACTTCTGTATTCAATTAGTTTGATTGCCTGGTTAATGACAGTGTTTCACAATGACTGGAACTGATAGGAATTAAAATTTTAGGAGGCTTTTGTTTTGCTCTGTTGCAGGTCACTTTGAGAAATATATCCAGATGAGACAGTAAAGACCAGTAACTACATGTTCTGCTTGTGTTCGGTTCTGCAGCTCTCTGACAGAAGAGTTAAACATTCTCTGTGATTTCAGGGCCCATAAGTAAAAAACTGTCTTTTGCCTTAGTGCCCTACAAGAAAGATTTTAACAGCACTTGAAGATTTTGTCCAGTGCCTTAGAGTGTCACTAAACCATAAAGACACAGTAAAGTGCTTCTAATCTCTCTGATAATGTGATTATGCCATGATAATCAGGATCTCAAGAATTCCTACTGTTTCTTTTGAAGTCTATGTGGATGGAAATCATGTTTTCTATGCTGAAACAAAGGACTTGCCTCCACTGCTAAAAAAGCAGCATTTTTCGTCATTCGGTAGCACTCCCATGAACTGTCCCAAGATAAAAACATTACAAAGAGCAAGCATTGTGGTGTGCAGGAGCAATTCCAGGATAAAAGCAAAATGAAGACTCAGGTTTTACCACAAGGTAAACTTACAGCGTTCAACACCAGGTGGAACTACTGTTTGACCTCAATCAGTTTACCTTATGGCAAAAAGTTAAGTACCTAGTCTTTACTATGCTTTGACATCAGGATTGCTCTTACTTATCCAAAGGATAACAAGAGTAACACATGTCTCAGCAGTTAAGATGAGCTTAAACATAAAATGTGGATTACATCAAACAGAAACTACAGCGAATGAACAGACCTCCCTATTTTCAATCTCTATTGTTCAATATATATAGTCCAGTAGCCTGTAGAAAAGCCATTAGTAATGCAAACAGTATCATTTTGGTTTCCTGGCTGCGTGACAACTGTTTTTAAAAAGATGAAAAACTATAGAATGCTCATAACACCAAGCAAGGACAAAGTCTATGAAATTACTGTCTTGTGAATTTTTCTCAAATGCCCACTAGAATTTCATATATTTGAAAACCACGACCTGCATTCTCAAACATATTCGTGCACTAGACTTCTACTACACAAGCAGCACTAAATGAGATGCCTGTCCCACTGTGATTAATATGATGCTGGTAAAAAATGGCATTATTTCTTGATATACCATGGGATTTCCACAGATAATTTCAGGATTTTGACCAAGTCTGTGCCACAAATTCAATGTGAGTCATATGCATCTCTGTTATGTGCTTAGCCATTGCAAACCATAAAAAATACAGAGATGCCTCATATATTCAGGTTTCCATTCTTGATGTGTGGTAACCAAGAGGAAAAAATGGCTGGGATAGGAACCTCCCATTGCTTCTGAATCACCACACTGCAGAAGGTGCTAAAACAAAATGGCCTGAAAATATAATTTGCTGACAGCGTCTTTCAAGATGGAAAAGGTTCTGCAACATGTGCCTTCTTCCCTCCACCCTTTTAATTCACCTGCATCCCAGGGTGTCATGAGGAAAGGCCAGTATGGTGGGTAATGATGGGGCCTCTCTACTGCTACACAATCAAATACATCACAGTTTCTCTATTGTCCCTACCCCTTTTGCTAACTCTAATACCCCACATAAATTTTCGCCCACTGAAGCAGAGCTGCTACACATAGCATTGCAAATTCCAAACATTCTTTTTTTCCCATTGCCTCTGTGAGCTTGGAGAATAAAGTACAAATCTATTTTATTGGTCACTGTGCAAAGGACACATGTGGCAGTGGTATGGAACCACTGGACATGCCCCTTATTTCAAGGACAAAAAATAATACAAGTGCTTATTTACTTGGAGGACATTTCTACTTAGCCTCACTCACTGGCAAATACTAGCTCAGGGATTCATCAGCAAAAAGGGATACTGGAACTCGCAAAGCGATATAAGTTTAGCAGAACTAGTACTGATCAGGCGGGGAGGAATTAATCCCTACTTCAGTCAGTAAATTCGTAGTCTGCCATATTACAAGCAGCAAAGCATTATTATTATTTTTATAAGCAAAATTAAGGTCCAGTGTATGAAAAGAGCAACTGAATTTAAAAACGTTCAAGTTTTCTCAAACTAACACATAGTTCTTTCTCTACGAGAATTCAGTGACCACATTTTGAGTAAGGGTCTTATTCATACTCTCTATTTCTTCATCCATTTTATCCCCCATAAACAATGTTTTATCGACACAAAAAATTGCTAGTAACAAAGATTTACTTCACAAACAAATGCTTTGGAGTCTGAAGCATCTTATACTCCGTTGATTACATTAGGGCAAACCAAAGAGCCAACCATTAAACCATTATGGCCCTAAAAATGTATGTTCTTATATACTGCATACACTAAGAAGAATCTAGCCCAAAACTTTCAAGGAAGATCTATGTACCCGATTCCCATGTTGTACAGGATAGCCTGCGCAAGGGACTGATCCTTTGAGATGCTCTTTCATGCAGGCAAATGGCATTACCCATTTAAATATCATGGCCATTCTCTCTGATCAGGGATGCCACATTAGAAAAGGGGATACACAGCTTGCGCCAAACTCACATGAAGTGTCTGTAA
Source organism: Haliaeetus albicilla (assembly GCF_947461875.1). NCBI lineage: Eukaryota > Metazoa > Chordata > Aves > Accipitriformes > Accipitridae > Haliaeetus > Haliaeetus albicilla. The sequence goes on along the minus strand of NC_091505.1, from coordinate 4,965,774 downwards.
GTGATTTGTTGATGCAAGGCAGCAGTGTCCATTAGTGAGTAGCATGACCTTGGGCTAACCACTTCTACTTTCTACCTCCATTGCCTCCCTTCCCCTCCTCACTCTGCCCTGCCTTTGCTGCAAGATTCCTGCAGCAGCCGTTATCTCTTGCTGGATAGACAGTGCCTAGCACAAGAGAGTCCTGGTCTCAACTGGGGCCCCACAGTTCTACAGTAATAATAATAATTACTGATGAAAAACCCTTCACTGTTTTCCTAAATTACAGGTCAGGTATCCAGTGCCCTGCTCACATTCCAGAGTGAGTAATTATTTTCCCTACTGAAAAATGCTTTGTACTTTTAAAGAAAATTATTCTTCAGTTTTTCTTCTAAAAACTTAGGGAAAGTCTTGTTCAAAATGGCTTCTTTATTTCTGTCATATAATTTACTGTTCCTCTACACAGCTTTTCACCTACACAGCATGAGATGAATACACAAAACTGTATATACACACAGAAATAAAGGACCAGAAAAAACATCCTGTGCAACAATCCTACTTCATTCAGCACCTTCCCGAAAATCTCATAATTTTTTTTTCTTTGTTGTTCTCTATTTTTTAAGGAAGGATATCAGAGTAATAATTTTTTTTTAAATTAATTTTTAAGAAAAGAGACAAATTATTCCTGTACCATGTGAAATTCTTTAATATCGTAATTCATTTTAGAAGTTTTCTGTTTATGCAAAGCAGTGCTTGGCATGCTCACACTGCAGACTGTCAAGGCTGCTCTGGTCATCTCAGGAGCAATCTTTTAATGTAGTAATGAGCAACTGCAGGCAGTTTCTCATAATAATTTCCAATTTTAGTTCATGTGATAAACTCTATTTTCAAAAATACTTCTGTTATTTCCACTAAGCCTGACTAGACATGAACGCAAGTAGGAAATCTAGGTGATTAAAAAATGTGTGTGTACATATATAGATATATATATAGTTTTATGCCCTATTTTAAAACTGCTTTAAAAAAGATCAATGAAATTTGATTCCATAAACCATTTGCTTCTTGAATCCTGTATTTCAGTAACATAAAGTTGCAACAGAAGGTTTACCACAGTATAAATACAGAACTGCATATAAACCCTGGACATTAAAAAAAAAAGAAAAATTATATCTTTATTTTTAAATCAGATATTTAAATCTCTGAAAAGTTTGTTCTTTAAAACGTTCAATTTCCAGTTAAAAACTTTCATGGAACATCCTGATCCAATCAATTCCACATATTTGCTATTTCTATTTATAGCACACAAAGAGACCACATACTGTCGTCTTTTTCCCCACCACGGACAATGCCTGGAGTGGCTCAGTGTTAAATCTAAGTAATTATTCCATTTTATACTTCATAACCTTTAAAGAAACTACTTTTTTTTTTTTTTTTCAAGTAAGACAGTCAAAAAGGATGACTTTAACTCAGATTGCTTTTTTGCTTTGATGTACTGAAATGTCCAAGTTAGATAAGAAAGTAAGAGCACATGGAAAGGTTCCAGACCACAGAGAAGACAGATAACATGAAAGTAAGTGAAAGTCACTTGTGGGTTGTAACATCTGTGCGAGATGCGCCGGCTAGGCGATAGCCTTCCTGCGCTGCACTCCAGAGAGGAGGGGATCCACGTGTGACACTGAGTGTCATACAGAATGACGGGCACTACAGAAATGTAAAGATATTATTTGTGGGGATTTTTTAAAATAAAAAACAAGTAGCAGGATTTATGAAGCATAGTGAAGTCTTATGTTGTATTTCAAGTAAATTAATAACTGTTGTATGAAAATAATGAGTTAAAGCTTACTTTTAAGGAGCTACACTATGTATCTGAATAAAATGTTCTTGTCTTTTTCATAATCATCACTCAGAATTATGCCTTCATTTCAGCAGAAACTATGTGAAACAGTTATCAGGGTTTGCAGAGACTATAGATACTGATGAGTTGTGTCCCAGAGTATCACTGCAGCAAAGGTGATCACCCCTGAATCCCCAGCTTAGCCACTGTTTGTTTAAGCTAATTGGCCATGAGGCTCAGGTGATATATAGTCATCTGAGACGAGCTTTTTGCTACCTGCCACAGCAAAAGTGTTTTTTGCTAGCTTAACTGATATCTTTAGGGCCTTTTTGTGTTTTAAACTGGAAGGACAATGCTAGGTTCATACACAAATGGAGAGCAATTCATGTAGACAGCGTACGAGACTGGCAACTGGCACTACTCCTCTGAAATCACGCATCTAAGCCTGACTTACAGGCAACCGAGGAAATGAGGCATGGAGGAGGAGGTGAGTAACAGTAGGCAGGAATCCCTCCCACATCTCATGGAGCTCTGGCATTACATTACACTCATCAACGTTCCAAAAAAATAGGACTTATATTGAAAGGATGGATTACACGATTATGAAATCTTAGCAAAAATGTTGCAGCAAGTGAGGTCTAACTGACTTCAATTCACTTACAAACTAAGCATTTTTTTATTTAACAAAAGAGTATAGTAGAGCCAAAGGTTTGAATGGTTTATGAGATTTTATGGTCTTTTGCAACCTCAGTTCATCTCCTCTCCCTCAAGTCTTTGGTGCCTAATCTCTAAAAAATGTTTTAGAAAGCCTTTACAGTTCCCCGACCTGTTCACATAGGACAGCAGCTGTCATAACATTTTCCTGCCCTTTACTGAGGGAAGGGCATTTCAGAATATTGTGTACATCTCTTGACAGCAGCACAAGTCCTGAGCTGAATTTTCATACAAAAGAATTAGTTCTTTCAGAAGAAAACACAGGGTTGCTGTAGGACTTCTCTCCATTTTCCTGATGGCTGTAAAGGAAAGTAGACAAGGTAGCACAGGCAAAGCATTTTTTTTCCCCAGAATGCACACATGTCGTCTCTGGGGAGAGCACAGCAGTAGAAAAGGACCAAATAATGACTCCTCAGCAGTCAGTCCCCAAAACAGGAGACGGGTCGAATGAAAAGAGAGGGTCATAGCCCCTGACTCTACTGGCTTTGGTTGCAGGGCTTTTCTCTAACCAGACTGATCTGCAGATGCCACTGGTTCTGTTGCCAACTACTTTTTGCCCCTTACAGGCCAGTAAAGCCTTTTCGGTGATACAGAACAGCAGGTGTCTACACCACTATTGCTCTAGCAAAGGATCAGCTAACTGGTTATAATTAGTTTTCATGTTTATTGAAAACTGTGTAAATGAAAAGAATAATTGAAATTGCTTCATTCCCAAGTAACCCATAGTGATATGCTGCACACAAGTGTGACCTGCAAAGGATGGCAGCCCACAATTACTGCCAGCTTCGCTTTGCTTTCTTCTTCTTCAGCCTTACTATCCTTACTTCTGGCAGTACTTTTATTGTCCTCAGAAATACTTTGCAGTCTGCTTTTACATTTTGTGTTTAAAGTTGTCTCTTACTCAATAACTTGTTTGTTTCGATCAGACAATCAAATGGGATCACTTGGGTTTATCTCGTATTTTAATCGTTTCTATATGTTGCTTTTCACATGACAAACAATATGGATGAACTTCAGACACACACTGGGGTTTATTAACTGAGCTTATACAATTTCCAAGACCTGGCTACAGGCATTACAGTATGTACTGTGTATATATATACAATCTGTATGGATATATACAGTCTCTCCAACAGATTTGCTAAGATCAAGCATACTATTTTTCACAAACCATTTAAAGGGGTTTTACCTAACTCATTACTGAGGAAGATGCCACACTAATTATAGATATTAGACGAGTCCCTTGGGACAAACTGATATTGAATCATAATGACTTCATGGGCAGTCACATCAGGACTGCCCATAAAACCACAGCTTCTGACTCTCCTTAAGATACACCCTACAACACACAACTTTTTCAGAGATCTGCTGTGGGCTCATGAGGAAAGAGGAGCATGCAGTGTTGTGTTATTTTCCCTTCCACTTATCGCCAGCACTCTACAGAACAAACCAAAAAAAGCCTGACGTGCTTCTGAAGAACTGTTTAAGTGAACAGCTACAATGAACTTTTTGCTACCTCCCCCTCTGGCTGGCATTTCCAAGCTGCCTTCTTCGTGGACTAAAGTGACAGAAGATTCATTGTTGCAAAAAAATGTTGTCAGTAGAAAATTAGCTGTATTAAGTAGTGTACTGAACAAGTGAAATCTTGCCAGAGTCAGGCCTGTTAAGACTATTAAAGGGACATTGTATCTAGAAAGGCAGGGAGGGTTCAGCCACATGCTGAAGCCAAACAGACTCCAAACCTCCTCAGGGTCTGCTGTGTCCAGATCTGTTAATTTGCTCTGGGCTCCTGTCCAGTTCTTTCTTTTACAACAAACCCAATTTTCAAATTTCTAATTCCCCTTGCAAGCAAAGGCTGTGAAAAGTTAGTGTTTCCTCAGAGACAGAACAGGGACGTGGGCAGGGATTAGATCTAGCAGGAAGAGACTGTCCATACCAGCATTTTCCCAGCACAACTATTCCTTAGCAGATAGGATGGTTTCATCTTCCCTGTTGCACTGAGGGGCAGAGCCGCTGACTTTCATGCATCCCACAAAGGCACTGGCTATGAAAGTCCAGGCTGTGCATTGAGAAAGCGGCAGTGCACCTCTCTCAGAAGCAAATGAGGGGGAGGAACTGCACATCTCAGTGGGCAACTCTTTTACACACAGAATTCTCTGTCCATCAGCCTCTACAGCAGCCAACGAGAGCTGAGGGATTTTGAAAATGGAAGACTGAGATGGGAAAGAAGGAAACAGGGAACTGGTAATTAAAAGGTCAAAAGAATGTCTCAGCTGGCTCACAATTTCTAATACTACATTATAACTACATTTGACTACTTTTTCTGCCTGGGAACTGGAAATCAAGCGCAGTCATGTCCTGCTCCCCCAATAACACAGAGATAGGGAGATAACTCAGAGGCAAGGAATGGACCCAGAAGCATGAGACAAAAAGACTGAAAAGGAGTTACATATCAGTGGATGATACACAGTTTTCCATTTCCCTCATGCTGTGGGAACAGAGAGTGTCCTCTTGCACCAGAACTTCCCCAAACATGACATTCAACCAGTAAAGGAAGGAACGAGGATGAAGAAACCAGTAACGAAAAAACAAAAAACCCTTGAGGTTTCCATGCGTGGAAACAATTACAGAGCTCTGGTGATCACTTACCTTACATGATGCCTTCTTGGCCTTTCTAAAGGGCCTCATGCTAGACACAAAAAATAGCTCATGAAGCTTTTAGAGAAACTTTGCTCACTGGAGCTATTTATTGCAGTTTCAGCTACAGATAAGCTATTCCCAGCTTTAGTTTCTATCAGCAGCTAAACTAAGTTCCCAGTCTATTTAAATCCTGGCAATTATCCTGGGGAACTCATATCCACAAGATGCATCTAAGACCAGCAATTTAGGAGTATTTTTACAGAAACAGCCACACAGAGGAGAACAACGCAGAGATGTACAAGAACAGTTGCAAAAATGTCAGTTAAAGACTTCTAGCAAAGATTTAATGCCTCTTGCACTTCTAGAGAGAAACAACCCACTAATCAACAAGACCCAGGAAGAAGTTAAAGGGTACCAGTCTTTAGGACAATTATTTCGTGCTCACCAGCTGGGTTCCCTGCTAAACACTGGAGTGGATAGGCAAGATCCTGCCCCAGTTTTTTCCAGGCTAGCAATAGCAATGTTCCTTCCCTTTGGGCAATTTTAGACCCAGATCTGGAGTATGCAGCCTGGGCGAGGCTCATCCATTCCCAGATTGCTGCAATCAAACCCATTTTTAAATCATATTAAAAGGCTGGAGGGGTTTGGTCATTCGAAGAAAATTCACTCAGTGAAGTATCTGTTTACTCTGCATAGATTCAAAAACCTCCAAAATGTTTTCTGCCAGGCAAAGACTTTCAATCTGAATGGGATATTTGGATAGCTCACAAACACTTAGTTCATCACAGCTGCAGGAAACAGTCTTGTCTTTGATTCCAAAGATTTTGTTAGTTTCCACTTGATTTGCTACTTCTACTTTGAAGGTGGCTATCAATGAATTGTATCTGAGCAAAAAGTGATAATGTAGTGTATGACATCTGAAGGGGGACTGATCATTTATTTTCCATGGTAATTACTCTAGAGCAACAACTTCTCTCAAAGAATCATAACTGAGGACCATTTTAATGCAGATATCATATTGATTTGTTAATTGGCAGCTGTAGCTCTACTGAGGGTATTACTCCCCTAGTTTTCACACTTCTTACGGAACTTTCCTGTGTTGCTGTCAATGTTTTCACTGTATTCCAGCTAAAGCAGAAAAAATTACCTTGGTTTAAATGCAGCAAAATTATCAACTAAGAGAACAATCTTCATATTTAACAACTTGCCTTTGAATCTTCATAGAAGTTGTTCAATCTTTTCTTATTACTCTTTGTCTGTCAGCAGATATTCTAACTAGCAATGTGGCTGTACATATCACAGTTTATCTTACTGCATTTTGTAATAATTTATATAATGAGGTGAGTTGGTTGCAGAAACTACTTAAAATACTAACTAAAATAGCACAGATTCATTTTAATATTTGGAATAAAAATAGCTGTGGTTTTTCAGGTGGTAAGTAATATGATAATTAAATAAAAGATGACTTTAACATTTGTCATTGTGTTCTCCACTTCTGCAGAATGTAAAGTGAAACAGAATATGAACAATAGAGATTTGGATCACAAGCATAATATTGGTATTCTAAAAGCAGATTTAAATGCCTGTATCAAATCTTGCCTTTAGGAGTTTCTCTCGATTTGTCTCAAGTTCCTGAGAGAACAAGCTTGTAAGATGCTGAGATAGTTGAATTTAAAATCTGAACCTTTCCTCTAACTTAGCTTGCAATCCAAGTCATAGCCTAACCTATTCTGGACCATGATCTTAAGACTGCTTTTTTTCGCTCACTTTTTTTCATGATGTAACATCTAATTATTCTATTAAATTTCCCTGTTACACAAAAAATGTGTATCTATAAAATTGCCACAAGTAAAGCAATGTTCCAGAAAAACAAACTTGTCTTTTTCCCTTTGTTCTTACTGATGCATTACTTCTGTTCCTTCCCCTGTCCAGTATCCAGTCTTTGCACTATTACAACCAAGTTTTAGTACTTAATACAGTGCAATTCTGAAAGCAAGTCTGAAACTGGCATCTGATATATGCAGCATGGAGCTACCTCTAAGCCCTACTACTGTATCATGTATTAAAATTATTCATCTGATGAATAAAGTAGACTTTTTTGGAACAAACAAACAAACAAACAAACAGAAACCACAAAAAACCAACCCACCCAGCCCCCTTACAAACACAGACATTTTAAAAAATATCCATTTTAGTCACCAGACCATGTTCCACATGCTAAACATTCTGTTTACAAGAGAGAAACACAGCAAAAGTTCTCATTATCCACTAAGGTCATTCAGCCCCAAAGGATGCTTCTAGTTAGAAGGCAGGCGGTGAAAGTAGGCCATTCATAGATCTGTCCAGTAAGGGGTCAGTGGCGAACAATAGATTCTCTGCAAGCAGTTTCCCCTACATTTTGCCTCCCATAGCCTTCCCAGCATGTTCCTGGCACTTCAGAAAGGTCTGAGCGGCTTTCCTTGCACAGGGTTCTGCTAAAAACAAAATTATCTGTTGGAACAGATAATATTAGTCAAGATTTAAAACTCAGATGGGAACCATTTGCTTATTCAAGATAGTAGATTTAGAACAAAAACTCTTCCCAGAGACCTGTTACACAGCAGAGCCGAGGGGAGTTTTGCAAACATGTAAACAATTCACTTTAAAGGGAAAAAATGGAGTCTGTGAATTCTCATCTACACATTGCTTGGAAATATACAGACCAAAGCAGAAGGAGTGGAGGGTAGTAGAGGCCTGCAAATCTACAAACATAACATTTGGCAAGATTCCAGTTATCTCCAGAGGCTGAAGCAGAGCAGGTCCAGGCAAAATTTTACTGCAATGCCTGATAACAAGAAGCACCAGTCAGTCAGTGGCTGGTTTGCTAGGCAGTGTCAGAAAATAAATGGCAATTAGTAAAAACAACTTCAAACCAAAGTCAGGGAGAGAAAAAAAATAGAGGATTTTTCATTTCTCCTAATAAGTGTTGCATATTGATCAAGATAAGGACGGAAATGAACTCTTCACCTACTTGAATTCCCACTGGCTAAGGTATATAGAATAAATGATTAATTCCAATGTTGCTTGTCATCACATAAATTGTATGTTTAAGTCCTTGGACATTTACTACGTGGCTGTATTAACACTCCAAAAAGCTTCATTCATTTGTTGGTATAAACCACACTTCCAGTCTGCTTAATCTTTGACAGACAGGTCTCATTGTCCCCGAAATCCCTTGCTACACAATACAACAAAGACTTAAATGACTCTGTAGGCCTGCCTTGCTACCCACACTGCTCTGCGCTTCCTGCCCATATATCCCTGGAATTCATGACCATGCAGATTACTAAATTACACACTAGGCCAGGGATTAAGCATGGCTCTTTGTATGGGAGCATCTGAGGTCTGGAAGAAGATTTTACCTGTCACGGTCTGTGCTCATTGGGCCTTGATGAGAGACAGAAGGAAGCAGTGCTGCAGAAGATCACAAACACTGGTGTGTGATAATCAGCGATCTGTATATGATGACAGGATAACCTGACTGGTGCTGTCCTGCGCACAGGTCTAGGGAGCTTTAGACAGACAATAACCAGCCCACTATTTCCAAAGCAGCTCAGCAGCTTCTTCCCTCTTAAAATAAAAGGAGAAAACGTTCCCTGTTCTGACAGACGGCAAGCCAGATAATGGCCTTTACTGTATCCAAGCAGAACTGAAATGTCTAAGGGTTAGGAATGTATCCTGCAGTTAAGCAAACATACCAACAAGCCAAAGGAAGGGGTATGGTAGCTCATCAGTTGTTTTAAATTAGCTGCTAATCAAAGCTGGAATTGCTTCTGATTGCTTTCAGAATGCTTAAGAGTTACATATCTGAAAGAAAAAATAAAACCAAGAAAAAAAGTCTTGAAATAACAACATAAATTTAAACACCTCAAGGATATCAAATACCTTTTATCCATATGTACATATAAAAGTCACATTGATTCTCACTTGAAAAATCAGAAGTCTTTAGTAGGCCTTAAACTTGATGTCTAGATAGGACAGAGGAGAGTAGTCTTTACCCAGTTGTAACTTACAGATGGCTAGCAGCTCCAAGGTTTGGCTAAGTCTGTTTATAAGTTCAGTAGTTAAAGAATTACTGTAGCCAGGACAGTATAATGATGGAAAGCAGGAAAAATTGTAGGGAGAGACAGCACATTTTACAAAAACAAGTAGTTTGGCCTTTTTTTTTTTTTTTTAAAAAGATAGTAGGTGTTACCATCTTGTTTGGTTTGTTTGGTTGCCTTCTTTTCAAACTATTCTTCCTTTCAAACAGCAAATGATGACATCTTCCAGTTTTTACCAGTTATGTTGATGTAGCCATACTGGTCTGAAAGATGATATTGCATTTCTCATTGTATTTTGCACTCACTTGGAGCTCAGTGAATGACAGGAATTATCTAAGGCCTGAAAGATACAAAGTTTACAGTGTAGTCACTTTTATTAGTTTGTTTCAGACAGCAAACCCTGCTAACAAAGTACACTGAGTGGGTACCAGTACACCACAATGCAGCGATGCTTTGGTTCAGCATCATCCTATTACATCAAAGAGTAGGGTTGCTACATGTCAACATGATGACATGTCATTTTAGAGGAACCAAAACTGCCTCAGATCTGCAAATAGCCTCCTAGCAGCTCATAAAAAATTGCAAACCCTCAGAAACCCTGGGAGGACAAGCACTGGAAGCGGATCTGGTCTGCACAGACTCAGCAGGACTCTTTGGAAGTTGCTGCCAGTGCTCCTTTTGCAGCCAGAACAGCCACTGTTGAGCTACACAAACTACTCTAAGCCCTTTCCCTAGAGCCATCAGCTAGGGAACAATCATTAGACTGCTGTTTGAGAAAAATAAGCAAAGCATACTTTAAACAAATAGAGAAAAAAGAATCCTCTATTGATCACTGCTACAAACTGGCTTTGTATTTCCCTTGTTCATGAAGTGACTCCAATTTCAGTTAAACCACAGCTATCTGCAGCAATGTTTTTCCATAGGATATTTTTTTAAAGCCTCACACCATGCTATATTTGCATAGAGTGCAATAAACTGTGCCCTCAGCCACACACATACATACCAGCCCCCTTCAGACGCTAGACTAAGTTGTTCATAAACCCCATAGGTATTTATAACAGCCTATCTTTTAGCCAGCAAGAACAGCAAAACAGTGAATATGAGTTAATGCATTCTTTGTATCTGGATCTCTGAATAAACATTCACTTCTATGGAGTTTTAGATCATTTGAAGACTCCAGTGTCTTTTCACTTACATCAATACAGACAAATAATGACTCCAGTGAAGTACAGCCCTGATGTCAGAGACAGAAGAATCAGGCCCAATATGCATCACTCCTTCACTGCCATTGCTCTTGCCAACACAGCTGATCTTTGCTTGGCTGAATCAGCGTCAGCAGAAATGTTGTCTTACATCTGCCACTGGCTGGAAATGCCAGCTCTGCAAGTGTCTGTCGACCAAAGCCTAAGTGGAATCATGCAACTGAGGAAGGCTAAAGGGTCAAGGCTTAAAAGTAGAATGAAGGAAAAGGAATCTGAGAAATAAAAGAAAGGAGATAATGGTAAGAAATACAGAGGAGGCACAGCTATACTGCCCACCTTCAGTTTGCAGCACAGACTGAAGAGTACACACAAGGGAAGCCCATAAAAGTCAACAAACAGTCCTGCATGTAGGGTAAGGTGAAGTGTCTCAACTTCTCGTAAGGAAATGGACAGTGTCCTTGCTTGCACCATGAAACTAAGCACTGAGGATGTGCATGGGAGACTCTTGCTAGTTAGTTTTTATGTCAAATCTGGTGGCCACCTCCCTGCTTTTACTATTGCTCCAAATGATAAAGCCAAGAAACAGGCACACAAATGCTAAATGGCAGTTTCACAGGTGGTCATGGGAAAGGCAGGCTGCAGAACCTGGGTTTCATTTTCCCAGCTCTCACAGAGGATGTGCCCAAGCACAGGACTTGCATCCTGAACACTGGGATTTTGCTTGAGTCTCAAAAGCTGCATCATCTTCTCTTTCCTTTCCAGACACAAAATTTTTCTATTGACACAAGTAACATTGCAGTATCAAAGCTCTTATCTGTCAACTGGAATAACAGCTATTTTATCCTGGGGAAGTGAAATTAACTATCCAGAAACTTCGTCTTTGCTGAACAAAGAGAAGAAAAATACATTTTCCTTATCTTTGTGTTGCTGTATGCAACAGCAAGTGGGGAAGAAATCTGGGGGCACTTTTAGTCTTCAGATCATGATTTACCAGTATCAGATCAGTATTACTTTGTTTGATAGCAGGGTTTTTTTCTCTTTTTCTATCACTACACCACTCTAGTGTTAACAGCTCATGCTGTATTTATTAAAGAAACAACTAACCATTAACACCGACTATTTTCTTTCCCTCTCCACTGAAGCAATATGTGAAGTGCATATCCTTTTCAAAATATCAGCAGCTTCAAACGCTTTTTTTTTGTATCTCCAAGTCCAGCAGCCTTCCATGAAAGCAAGAGAGATCAGATCCCCACCTGTATTTAGCACTTAGCAGGCCAGCGTTCAGAGAGACAATACTGTCTTGAAGATATCATGCACCACTCGCTGTAAGTCTATCTCAATTTTGTGATCTACATACATTCAGCCATCCAATAAGGGTCAAATTAGTGATCTATCTTTCTTTAAATTAAACAAAAGAATGCTAAAACTTGATACGTGCTCTAATGATTAGAAATAGGACATTCCACAGCTTCTTGCGGTGCTTTTATGGCTCCTTAACTCTGCTGAGAGCCTGCATGCTCTGAGAGCACATTCACCTGGTCACGTATGGACAGCTGTATGCTGCCTCATTCCACTCCTAGCCTGGAGTCACCTCGAGGGTAGAAGCCACTTAAATTTATGTGCTTGCCTGAATCAGACTGTACCAACATACTCTGAGACTCCTTCTCTGGCTCATGTCTTATCCTTCAACATTGTTTGTGTGTATACTGGGGATCATTTTATTTTCATTATATTGCAGATCCATTAAATGGATCTTTAAACAGCCCTATTACATCTGCAGTGAACAAGAAGTCCAAATGCTCCACAGTTGAAAGCAAATGGATGAAAATCTAGATCTGCTCTTGTGTCCAGCTACAGTTTGGGACGGTTCCATGGTTTTGTCCCAGCTGTGTGCTTTTCTCCAAACCCCAGTAAATTTAATGCTTAGAAGAACAGTTCTTTGGTGCAGGGCTTTTTTTGTTGTTTATATAAAGTACAACTGATCCTGATGTGTAACTGAGGCCCCAGGCCTTGCTGTACTATAAATACTGAAAACAAGCATCAGACCAAAGAAACTAGAGTCTTTGCACAAATATTCCTTTTAAAATATGAACCATTTGGATGGTGTCTTCCAATTCAGCTGGAAATAGTGTTTTACCTCCCACATTAATATAGCTGTTACAGGACAGATATATTTCTAATTTACCGGAATAATCTGATTCTTCTACAGAGATGGTATAAGAAATCTCTGTAGCATTTGTAGTAGTATGCAAGTTCAATGCAAGGAAAAAGTAATCAAGTGATAAGTAAAAAGAAATTGATTTAAACAAAATCTCTTCTGCAATTAAATTTTCTGGTTAGGTTTCAGCACAGGAGTATTGGGAAATTCTGATATTTTAACACTGATATATCAAGAGAAGAGTATCTCAAACAGTGCATTGTGTGGCAAGAACCATCAAACTTAAACTAAGCGGACAATTTGTAAATATACTTTTTGTTTAGACTGGAATGCAAATTTTATACAGCACATACAACTCTTAAATCTTATCCAAACAAATCCAAGGGAAAAGCAGATTTTAAGAGTACATACCTAGAACTGTAAGTTTCATTTACTTCCAAAACTTGTGCAAAATATTTGGAAATTAATTTAAACATAGGGAACATTAGCTCAGAAAGACTCACCAGAAAAAAGCAAAGCACATTATTAGTCATAACTACATTTCATTAGTTCTTCATCGTGCAAGAATAAGGCTCCTTCACTCTTGGAATACAGTGGTTAAAGCATTAACTCCGTAAAGCTAAAATCAGATCAAATGCTGTATGTTTAACAAAAAAAGAATAAAACCTACTAGTTCTGACAAGCAAGTGGTGCTTGCTATGGTTTTGGAAACCCTCCAAAGTTTGTAACTTGAATAGCTAGTTGTGCTTAGAAAGAATTAGGGTAGGGAGTTTCTGATACGCAGTGGCATTTAGGAGCAAGCAAAGGGCACTAGATCTTAGAAACGTGCGTAAATTTGTTCAGAGACCATTTATATTCAAAGCTGCCCAAGACCCCAGGCCACTGCACTCAAGAGAAACAGTTAATGTTCCTTTACGTTCACATCTCATGGTGAAGTGAGCAGATATTTGCTGAAGGTGAGTGCTGATCAGACAAGCTCTTGCTAGATTTGCAAAATGACTGGACAGCAGCAATGCTTCCAGTGTTGTGCAGACAGAGCAAGATTAGAGAGCACACTGGTGATGGCTTAAAACTAGTGCTCCCCAGTCTCTCTAACATAATGCGCAATGTAGCAAGATTACACATAAATAACTAGCTTTCATTTTGAATAGCTATAGCTTTTGTTCTACAGATCAGCGAAGCTTTTCACTCACACTTTTGTATTTTAAAAAACTTTAAGGTTTTTACATGTTTCTTCAAGTGATACAACTGTTAAACACACAGGCAATCAGTGTTTCAACACCAAGAAACTGGATTATCCTCTGCAAAATAAGTTCAGGCTTTTTTCTGCTTTCTGCCTAGTCAGTGAAACTGTTCTCACACCAGTCTCTACTTCTGGATACCAGATTACATATGTATAGTTACGCCTAAAGATGAAAAGGAAGGCTAGATCTACAGCCTCTCTTAAAAAAAGAAAAGGATGCTTTACATAGCCAGCACAGGACCCTGTTCATTTACATTTTTTTAGACAGATCTAGAGTACCATCACTGAAGCCAGCCAAGTGACTTAATGCTAGCAACTGGTTTTTACTATTGTAAAGAACAGACCTCCAACAAAGCTAAACCAGGAGGAAACTCTGGTATTTCTCTGATATTTCTGATACTTGTCTATCTTAGAAGGGTAGGAATGCAGCAGAACCAGAGTGAAATTAAGATCTGGTATTCACCAATATTTTGATAATCACAACTTCAGAAATGTACTTCTAGAACTGATACTTCTCCATTTAAAACTCTCCTGTCATATACTCACTAATTCAGTGAGCTCTTAATCTTTACTTTGGAAAGCTGAAGCAAACTTCCCTTAAGACCTCACTAAAACCCAGGTGTTCTGGATCTTCCCAGTACAACTATACTATGAGGTGCAAAGTAAACAGTCTAGTCCATGTATAAATATTTAATAAGACGCTTGCATCTGGAGCAAAATGGAGCTAACTTAGTGTTCCCTATTTATAACATAAACAGATTTGCATGACACAGTGTTAGTACAAACTTTCCTTGACTATAAACATTTGCTGATGTATTTCACCAATAACGTAATGTATAGGAACAGAGGAAGGATTTACTCTAAAGAGTGCATGTGGATAAGATCCAATTTTGCGACCTCCTCTCACCTGACAGTGCCTTTTCCTGAAACTCTTGAGACAAGTTTCCTGTGCAACATGCTCCTTTCTACTGGCAAAGATGAACATGACCCCAGTATAAAGTCAATGGCAGACACCAAGAGAAGATGCAGTTGTGGTTCATGTATCCCCACACAAAACAGGTGCTACCACGCTCATGATACTCTGCTTGTTGAAGGACTGGCTCACCAGCCACTTCAAACAAGGACTTGCAAGTCAGATTTCTTAAAACTAAACAACTTCAAACATGTTTGCTAACTGCCTGAAGAAAAGTTTGTTCTGAAGACCTAATCCTGCAAGGTCCTGATTGCCCTCAGCTTTTGTTCATGTTTCCATGTCTTCAGCGAGGCTGTCAATGGTACGACCAGATTTGGGTCTGACTGACAACTAATGCAGATGACACAAGCAATGGCAGGAAAAGCGGGCCATTTTAGCTTCCTTCTCCCACTCTTTGTATTTACAATGCAAGCTTGAATGTCTCCCTACAGCTCTTCTTGTTTACAACACTGAGAACTCACATACCTAGAGACTCTCATTTCAGGACCTGAGTTAGAGTGCAAGCTAACTTAGTACCAGCACCTCTGGAAAGCTTCTCCTGAGCAACCTGGTTGTATTCAGCTATCAGTGTGGACTCAACGTTATCTAGCTGAACCAGTTGCTATCTTTGCATGAGGGGTGACCACAGAGCGTATTGTCCTCAATGCTGTAGGGAAGGAAATAAAATGTTCCTTGGTAAGAGGGAGAGTGACAGCAGAAGCACACACTGAATTGGCAGGGATATTCAACTGGGAGATCTCATCAGAATGCAAGAAGTGAGGAGTCCTTCCACTTACTGAAGGTGACTGGCACAAGGGGCACTCCTTGGTCACTGTTTCTTCAGAAGAAATGAAATAGCTGTGCCTCTCACAACAGGCCAGCAGAAGACCAATGATATTAACAGACCCAAATCCCATTACTATTGGGAACAAGGAACTTAATTCTATTCAATTTCAGAACCCTTCTTAGATAGTTCTGAAAAAAATCTCAGCCTAAAGTCACAACAAATATTTGCTAAAGACAATTCAGATGGGACCAAGAGCAGCCAAAAATTTTGAGGTATTAAAAATGTACTGTTTCCTCCCAGAAGGAACTTCTCATTCCTGTGTTACTCTCCTTCAGGAAGAGACCACTGAAAGGTGAGTGCAATACATTTCCTCCCCCATCTCTTGTATTAATTCTATTCATATTCTATAAAATCAGACCATTTTTGTGCAACCTTGTGATTTGAGACAGGATGAAAAGACAGCAATTGTGCCAGAGCTTTTTCGTGTGCAAATTTTAATATGCCAGAAACAGTAATATAGTAAAACCGCACTGGCCATAGTGCTCCTTAACTTACCAAACACTGAAGAGAAGCAGCTTCTTTACAGGGGATATTACTATTGCTGATCTGTTGAGGGGATGGACAAGCAGCTATGAATTCCATGGAAGCATGAAATCTCATAACTCTCCTGTTCACAGTTTACTTTACATCTATTCTCAGGCCAACATTTCCACACATAAAATAAGTATGTGAGAACTTATTTAAACTCTTTGTTGAAGGGAATCAACTTACATTTAATATCCCAGAGGATTATTTTAAGAAATAACAAGAAGGACAGGCAGAAAGTAAATTATTTACACTGCCATGTGTCTTGAACACAGCTAGTCAGCCTGCTGGGGATGGTCATTTACCATTCAAAAAGCCAATTTTTCACTGTGTGTGCGCCCACGATTCAACTTAGTTTCTAAAGTCAGGCCAGAAACATAAATTATAGACTTATCAGAACTGCAGCTCCCTTTTTATTAACAGAATTTCCATCTTCAAATAGGACCAGGCTCTTTGAGCTAAACTCCATCCATGTGCTCTGCCATTTTGAGTGGCAAACACATAAGATGGATCAACACTGTATTTTGAGTGTAGACCTGACTCCAAGTTGAAGCCTGCACTTAGCTGGCATGCAAGCAGGCAGATGCACGTATCTGCCTAGCTGTAGGCTTTAGATAAGTTTGGGTATACATCAAAGGAAAATACCATGCTCACTCCCATGCAACTTGGAAGGGACAGGTCCAAGGTCCTGGCCTGAATCATAAAACTCAACATTCCTTGCAGTTACATAGCATAACCAGTGCAGGAGGTAGAAGCAGTTGCAGGCCCTCTCTAAAAAAACATGACTTGTATGAAATGAGCGCTGATGGGATTTGTGAGCTACCTGTGTTCATGATAACCTTATCATAGGTGTGCCAAGTCACACACTGCTGCCTTAGGTAGTCTCTGACCTACGCTACTGAAGACAACTCAGACAGCCCTAGGATAAGCAGCTGAGACCAGCAATAAAAGGAAGTGAAAACAGACACAGAAACATGAAACGACTTTTCCAAGGTAACTTTTGCCAGGTCCTCTAAGAACTTTATGGCCATAGTCTGAAGCACTGAAAGCAATCCCTATTAACATCGCTGGCTACCAAGATAATAACTGCAGCTGTACTATTAACAGTGTGGAAACTGGTCATGTTTTCTTTTCAGTACCTTCACAATTATCAAATAGGGAACTACGATACTTGTTTGTGCTCACGTACTTACTAGGCAGAAGCCAGTTGTACCATATGCTTTCCAATATATAACAAAAAAGTGATTTAAAAAAAAAATCCTACAAACAGGGCTTTAGGCTTCAAATCTATTAGGCTTTACTCATAAGTAACCCCAAAGTACAAAGAGGAAATATGAACCAAATGCTGACCTTGTTAATAAAGCATAAGTGAAAAAAAAATTAATTATTTATATGCCAGACGGTTCTTATCAGAGGTAAGTCAGTATTCCTCAAGAATCTTTATTTTCCTTTGTCACAGTTATTTGTTTCTATGTCCAGTTAAAACAGAAGAAATTTAATTAAGTACAGGATTATTTAACGAGGATGTTATTTTTTTAAATGAAACACACTCCCACTTCAATTTCCCTTGTGCCAAGAGATGCATTTACTGAAAAAGTGTAAGATGGAAGAAAAGAAAAAAATTAAAGACTGCATAAACTGCGTTTTCCTCCATTTTCCTCTGCAGGTCTTTAAACACTGAAACGTCATTGAAATGGATACAAGGACCACGATCGCTCAGAAGTCATTAAGACATTTTATGAAATAACTAAAATCCCAAACCCATTTTGCAAGGGCAAGGAAACCACTTTTAAATGCTTCTCCTGATGTGTCACTGCAAGTCAGAGTCTAGGAACATGGCAGAATTGTGCTGCTCAGAGAGGAGGTCTGGAAAAGATCACATATCTGGAGGTTTCAAAGAAGCCTATTGCACAAGATGGAAGGACCATTCAAGCTTCACTCCCCTTGAGGGACACATAGCTTGCTTTTTTTCTCCAGGGCAAACTACACTGTGATACAGTAAGACAGGAAAAAACCCACAATGTTTCTTCCTTCTCACTGCCCATTCCTGTTTATCTATATGCTGAAGAGAAAATCTTCACCTCTTTGAAGTAATTGAACTGATCAAAGTTTAACATCAGGAACTTGTGCATGTTTCCAGTAGCCAGCTCAGAGCTGTGTCTGAAACCTCCTCCAAGGGTAATGCCCTGCACTGGAACTCAGTGAAGTATGATGGACACTGTTCTGAAATGTCACATCTCCCCAGCACAGTCACAATTAAGTATAATTTGCAAAACAAATCAAGTCTTCATTTTGCGAAGGAGATCAGCTGTATAGAAATGCACTTCCTTCAGCTATAACATCCTGCCAACACTGTATGTAGCATTTACACAGCTTCTTTTAAACAAATGTGAAGAAAAATACATCGGGAGGTTTTGCTATTGAAACTGCTTCCCTTATGCAAAATTTGCATAAAATGGCCCACATAAATGGTTGTTTGAACAGTCATTCTTAGAACCCTGTAAGCAATTTGCTTTAAAGGTTTGAAAATTAAAATCCTGGCTTCCTTACAGATGACAGCAAATCCCTCAATAACACCAATGGAACCCAGCTTTCCTCTTCAGTATAGGCTGAAGAGTTCATAATACCAGTAACAACAAAAGCATGCAACAGAGCAGAGGCGCTGCTTACAGCAGATACTGTCTTATCAAATGAAATAAATCTAAAGACACCTGACATGTGCTTGTGCAAGAAAAAAATAATGCAGAATACGGCACCTACATTAACACTGTGGAGGAAACCCTGCCTGCTTTCTGTCACCCAGTGCACAAAATAAAGCCACTGTAAGCAGAACTATTATTCACCCAAATGTTCTCAGGAGTTAACATTCCGGCTGATAAAAAAAGAAGGGAATGGTTAGAATAGATTAGTTCAGGTTTTAGTCCTGATGTTAGAAAAACAAGTGAAGTTTAATTACTTCACTGCTCTGGAAAAAGTCTGGAGATAACACTTATGTCATTTATTGTTTCAAGAGAAAACATTAAATCTTATGAAAATTTCCTTTAATGTCCCAGGAACACTGATCCAAGCCTACAAGGAACCACTGGGTGTCCTGTTGCTAGTTTTGTAATGCTTTGGATTTACAGCTCAAGTGCAGCTGGAGTTATACAGGGAATGACCACCTGCTGCCTTGATTTTGCATGCAGACTTTATTTATTTATTTTGAATTTGCTGTGAGACAAGCTGGGCTGTATTTCCACTGCTAAGGATATTCCAAAGGTTGATATCCTCCAAAAACATTTTGTACTGTTAAGAAGACATGCCCTAATTAAAATGAGACAAGAACAACCTCTTCTGCTATCTTCTCATTCACATGTCTAAGTTTGGAGTGAAAACATATTCCAGAAGAATCAATTAACTATTTTCAGAGGTCTCTTATTAAGGAGTACAGAGTGCTAAATTTTTGGTGTTTTATTTCAGAAGATTTTCTATTAAGTCACCTACTTTCCTGAAAATACAGTTGAGTAACAGATTTCTTAACTAAAACTTGAGAAAACTTATAACTAAACTAATTCTCATGGAGTGAAAGAACTTTGGAGTACCAACTGTCTCCTGTATGTTTGTAACTGCCCTGCACTGCAGGACTTCCCCCGTCTCAGCTGGGATCCTCAGTCATTAGTCATCATAATAAAAGAAAGGCCACAACAACATCATGTAGGTATTCACAATGGCCAAAACAGTAAGTATCAAGGGAAATCAAGCTTCACAAAGAAGCCTGTTCACAAAAAACCTGTTTAAAAATTTGCTAGAAAATACCCATTACCTATACTTCTCATATAAGA
Source organism: Haliaeetus albicilla (assembly GCF_947461875.1). NCBI lineage: Eukaryota > Metazoa > Chordata > Aves > Accipitriformes > Accipitridae > Haliaeetus > Haliaeetus albicilla. The sequence continues at coordinate 4,945,780 of NC_091505.1, read as the reverse complement.
ATATCCTGATTTACATTGCAGCTGTTCACAAAGTGTGATTCATGATGACAGAGTAAGCAGTCCTCAGTATATTTGTGGAACTACATTAAACAGTGTTTCCAATGAAAAGATTACTGATAAGCATGCACTGTGATTCACAGGAAGGGCTGAGGGTAAGCATTACTGTACCACTCCAAATAATTGGGAGCGAGTATGTGTACATCTCCCAGGAAGTATCTGTCAAAGTATACAAGCTATAACTTCTGTGCTTTTGAGAGTGATGTCATTGTTCATCTGTCCAAACCAGCCATCACTGCAGTTAAGGATTCAAGTTACAAATAATAAATTCATTATAAACAAACAACCCCCCCCTCCTTTACTGAACAGGATTGTTTATGAACCTTGCAACTATAGGGGTGGACAGGATGCCCAGATCCAAGACACTTCTTTGGTTCTATGACCTATATTCATTATGTCTAACACACAGGTACAGTCTGAAAATATGCTATATAGAGCAACTTTGCCTTGCAGAGCATGGGCTCTGCATATACACTCCAAGAGCTTACAGTTCTTTTACACCAGAATCTATTCCCTAAGTGTAGCAGTTTGCACCAAACATAGCTATGGCAAGAATATACTGGCTGATGTATTTGCTATTTTTTTCCACATTTATGAATTCTGATTATGTTTTTGGAACCTGACAAGAAATGGAAATACCCAGACACGCAAGAGGCAGATGTTGCCCGTCTGGCAATAGAGATATGAGCAGAACAAATTTGGTGTTGAAGTGGATTTGCCACTGTGCTAATATATACCCCAGCTTCAGGAGCAGGTGGACAGAACACAGCTCAACTAAACAGCAGAACAAGTTCTGCTATACTGTTCCAGCAGAATATTATGGATGTGAACACAAATCTAAGAGATCTATCTTAAAAGATAACAGCTTTATAGAACTTTGAAAGACAAAATTAAGTGCAGAATTGCATCACCCTTAGCTTTAACACTAGGTACTAAAAAATTCTTCATTTACTGTACACTGAAAATTCAGCACATGCTGAGTCATTTTATTAGAGAGCTTTCTTTGATCATTTAAAAAAAAAGTACAAGAAGCTTTGAGTCAACCAGAGATTTCTTTTTAATAGTCCTTCGAAAGTTGTGTATCATTTGTACTGTATTTATTATGGATTACACCCAGACATTTTTAAATTACTTTGACTTTTTGTTTATTAGTTTTGGCAACACTCTGACTTTTTAAAAAAAGACCAAAAAAAAAAAAATCTTTCAAAAGTCACCCATTATTAATAAGGGCATTTGTATCTAGGCTACTTTTCAGACTACTAAAATGTTCCTTTTTCCAAAACAAGTAACTGGATGAGATACCTGGTACAACTCAGGTATCCCTTTCTTGTTGCAGTTCACACCTTCCCTCCAAGTTTTCTATGTTGGCAAATTCCACAGAAGGTCAAAGAGTATGAAATATATCACCCAGAAAATCAGCTTAACATTAGATAGTTGTGAAAATATGCTTGTTTTATCTACTGGATTTATAGCTTATTGCAGAGCAACAGCTAAAATGTCCCTAATCAACAGCCTAAAAGAAGGAGACTGGCAAACACCTGAGTTTTTCCTCCTGTTTTTGCAGAATTAGGTGGAGGGAAGAGTTGATACTCTTCTTTCTTTATCTTGTTTTACCAGCACCTCTCTTTTTCCACACTTAAACTTGGGAGTCTTTCATACAGGATCATTTAGAAAATGCCATTTTCCCCTCAGCCATGCTGCACTGTCATTCCTACACACAAGCCCAGAATGCACCATCCCTGCACGCTGCTCCCTCCTTTCTTAAAGGCTATGTGCTCCACCATTTAATAGCTATTTTTATACAATTTATGCTTATACCCAGATTCTCAGTCAGACCATTCTGTATCCTGCATGCTATTCGTTTATCTCATATTCCTGCTATGTTCTGTTATTTGGATGCCCCTTTATTTGTCCAAAATTAAGCCATCATTCCCTTTTCTTTTTGGTCAGATCTCCTATGCAAGACGCCTATTGTGATAACGATCCCTCATTTTTGTTTCTTCCATCTTCACCATCAAGTGTTTAGAAAATCACCCCTGACATTTTCCTGGACACCAGCAAGCATACATGTTCCTCATTCACAAGGAGACAGCTTCTCTCCATTCTCCTTGCCTACCATTCATGAACAAGATATAGGCTATTTGTACCAATCTTGCATTTATTCTCATAATCCCTTGTAATGCTGATGAAGCTTAGTCATAGGCTAAGATTTTCAGTACTTCTTTTTTATTTCCCAAAATCACTGACTTTTCAGTTCTCAGATGATCAGCAAACTGTTCCCTCTCATTTTTCCATGACCCTAGAGTAATTCCCACCTACTCACAGACAAAATAGCCCATTGAGGAAGTCATCTTTTGTTTTAAACTTACCAGACTGTCATACAGAGGGATCAGGTAACACACTCCAGAATCCTCCAGATGATTCTAAGCAATAAAAACTAATTTTGAAGTAAAATTTTTTGCACCAATAATGCATACATGGCATTGTGATTCAGATTCCCTTTCTTGTTTTTTTCTTCTTGTATTACCTTTTCCAAATTCAGAGAATGCCTGGATATTTCCATTAAAGGCACAAGAGGTGTTATATACCAGAGTCAAAAAGAAGCATTAACCTACAGTTAATTCACAGGTCCTATTCTTTTTTGCTGCAGGTATACATGTCCTCTTCTCTTCTGAAGCAGGGAAACTATCTCTAAACAGCTTATCAACCTCACTCACCATGGAAAGCTGAGAAATGTCAGGATGTTCTCCTATCTTCTGAAATCTATGATTTCCTATCAGGAAAAGCTGCAATTCACACCAAAAATACTGCACATTTTCCTCAGAAAACAGGGGTTGACAGCTAGCCTGGGGGACCCATGCATTTGGGTTTACTTCCAACTAATTGGCACTACAGCCTCTTTTACCACTACAAACAGAGTTTTGCCTGGTTAACCATCTTCATTGTGTGCTCTATCTGGCTGCAGGCTCCATGACTGGCGTACTTCCTGCCTATCTGTTGCCTAATTAAGTTTGCTTTGTAGTAATCCCTGCTGTCGGCTGTTTTCCTGGCTCATGAATTGGCTCCTAACCTGACTGTCGGCCAAATCTCTTAGAACTGGGCCTTGCTCATAGATTGGTTCTGTGATCCTTCTGTTTCTGAGAGGCTGACTTACTCAAGAGATCACACTGAAAATCTGTGTCACACCTTTCACTTACTGTCAACTGAAACTCTTTAAAAAAGACTTGTTTCTGCAAAGGGCACCTCTTCTCATTTTAAGAAGCTTAAAAAATAATTAGTACCAGGAATATTCTGAAACAATCACACTTAATTAGAAGGTGGGCAAGTCTGGGGATGGGGTGAGAGGAGAGGGGTATGAAGAAAACAAGGTATTAAAGAGTACTTAACCTGGAGAAAAAGGCTAAGACACAGTCTAGGTGGCAAATTCCGTACATGAATGATACAAGATGTGATGGAAGAAAATGCCAGTTGAGTAATTTCAGGGCAGGATATAAGTAAGTTACCCCTTCTTGTCTGTTAACTGCTTGGAGAGGAAAGGCAAAGTCTTGTGCCATTTCTCAAATGTAAGCGGGCATTAATTATCTCTTTTCAACTGAGACATCATTGCAGGAATCATCGGACAAAATCCTACAGCTTTTCTTAAGCAAAAGCCCAACTAGACATTCATATGTTCCAAAGACTCACGTTAACATCTGCTTTTCCTGTCCTGGGTGAGACACCAGTGAGTTTCTCTTTCTACAGGAATTGTTAGTTGTCTTTCTGACTGCAAGGTGAAGTGCCTCAATTTTAAGAGCATTTACAACTCTTCACCTACTGTGGATAAACGAATGAACAAGAGAAACGGAAGAGTCCATGTTAGTCCTGTTCTAAGGAGTTATATGGCAAGTAAAGCATCACAGATTTGTTAAACACTCCATTCTATAGCCAAGAAGGACTTAATAATTTTTATAAAGAAAAAATTTGGATAAGCAGATGTTTTTACTCTCCAGTATTTAGGAAGCAGGGGGGGTTACTAGGAAACTGTTGTTGAACTCTCTGGTTTGTCCATACGGATCAAGTCTGTAGCACAACTTGTCATTTTTGGTCTTGGAGAAAGTGCCACAGATACAAAGCTAGAACAGAAGGCCAGCCATGGCAAGGCTCCAAAGAGGGAGGGAGAAGGCTAGTCTGGTTCCCTCTTCCCATCTGTCTACACACATAAAATGAAATCAATGGGAGTGACAGCATTGGCTTCAAGGGGAACAGTACTTTACCCACCCACATTTACTAATGGTAGCCGTGGCAGCTTGTGTAAGCAAGAAATTATAAAGTACCTATTCCCAGGGCAACATGCCTGCACCCTCAGCTCCCAATGCCAGCATCAGAACAGAGAGAATCATGGTTTACTATGTCTTCAGATGAGGAGGACATATCAAAGTACACAGCAGAGCAATCTGACTCTGCCACCAGCTAACCGTGTGACTTCCAGTAGTCATCTCAGCTTAAATCCACACCACTAACACCTCACTTTTGAGAAGCTCAATTTGAGAAAAAACAGAGACTTTTTTCAGGCTAGAAAGGAGAAACAGAAAAGACAATCACTTGGTATAGTGAGACTATGTAACTTCTTCTCAAGCTAAGACAACTCCCAGCATTGTAGGATGCAGCAAGGAGCTTTTAAAATGCTCCATTTCCTCCCAAAACACTGGAAAGACTTTAAAATCCTGGGTTGCAACTCACATGAAGCACAGTTACTTGAACAGTGACAGATACTTCTTTGCCAGGCTTTTCCAAGCCATCTGGAAGTGCTCTGTGGAACGCAGTTTGAGGACCCACGTTCTGGCTGATTTAAAAAGTAAACACAGGTCCCCACTGCAATTACAAAATATGCTGCCCTTGCAGGCAGATTTAGAAACAGTTTCAGGTCACAGAGTCACCTCAGCCACCCTGGTGATACAGCAATGCTACGGTTTCTGGTTCGTTTTGAAAGCTGTGGAAATTTTCTTTATGGGATATGTTTCCTAGAATATATTTAGCCTCATTTAGTGCACACATCCTTTTGGCCAAACTGCAAAACAAATCATGGAAACATGATTTGCTATCAAAGACTCCTTGGTTAGCCTGCTTAAGTACAGTTGTTCACCCTTACTGAATTCTACGATGTCTGTAAGATAAGATGGATGCCTGTCCCCTCGAGAAGTCTTCACAAATGTACTTGGGATTATAAGAGATGATGTAAGACTGTACATATGAACAGGTTTGGTCTTGATACCCATTGCATAAGGGATACTTTCAAATGCAATGAGATCTGTTTTATTTATGTTGTTTCAGTTAGTATATGGTGCGGTTCTCATTAGAGGGCTAGGCTCAATGTATTTAGGTTGGGTCAGGAGGACATGTACAATAATTGCTTAATGCCGCATTTGGCAAATTACTTAAAAAAAATAAAAAATCTTGGCAGTTGTTAAAAAAGCAGCTGGCACGTAAGTTGTTTGACTTAACTATTACCTCATTTTCTCTCAAGATATTGCCAAAACTTCTTAATGACAGAGAACAGATGGTCAACATTTTTCAACGTTACAGATAATCCTCTTCCCAAATCAAATGATGGCATTTTATTTGTTTAACCAGAAGGAGATTTGAACAAGAATTAGACATCATTTACATATATTCCATGACCAGTATTTACTAAGGGTGAAAGTACTGCAATATTGTCAAAACTGCAACACATGAAAATAATTTAAAACAAAGTATAGCTCTTACATTCACATTTGGAGGAGAAGGGTCTGGTTGCTGGCTGATTGCTAGTGCTCAGAAGCCTTGGTAGAGAGCAGCCTGCCTGCCTTCCTCAGCTGCTGTGCACATTCAGTTACACTGCAGTCAGTCTACCTTAGAGTTCAACCTAAGATATCACACAATCAGCTGGTATAGAAAGAAGGATGAGGAAAGGAGAGAAATTGGACAGGCTGATGAAGTTTCTTACAAGAGGTTGACATATGCAAAAGTCTAAGATCTTTCATCTTCAGATATAACTAAAAGGCAATAAAAAGTCACAAAGAGATGAAACACAGAAAAGCAGGACAGGACAACAGTTTAAGCCGTATTTCCAGATACCAGACAGAAAGGACACTATAGCTTCTTCTGCTGTAGCCAGAAGAAAGTGGTGTGAATTGTTGATGTGTAGACAGGAAGGAAATGGAGATATTGTATTATAACCACAAATTGGTTATAACCTGGCAGGAAGAGACAAGTCAAGGATGACATCTAAGACAGCAGATTGATTAAAAAGATGCTGGTGTTGATAATAGCAAAGAGAACAGGAGGAAAAGGAGAACTTCGTTAAAAACAGGACATTAGCTTCTGGCACTGTTGCATCTAAGGTGACAGTGAGACATTTGTAAAGACATTTGTACAAGTCTGGTGGGATGTACAGCTGATGGCAGAGGGAGACAGAAGGAAAACAACTCACTATATTGAGAAAGCTAATGAATAAACAGAAAAATAGAAGAGAGGAATTGTGAAAGCCAAAGGAGGGAAAAGTACTGAGGCCTAGCATGTCTACCAGATCTGAGCCCCTCATGTTTGGATACAAGACATTAACAAAGTATTTTCAGGGAACACAGCACAGTAGTTGGACTTGAGGTTGCCTACAATGCAAGTGGAAAGGAAGAACCTACAATAACAGTTGGAGAAGCCTGGAAGTGAAATCAGAAATTATGGCAAAACATACATGTAGTCTAGACCAAACTTTGGGGTTCTTTTGCAACAGAAAAAAATAATTGGCTGTATTTATTCTAAGAGGAAGGCTCCTGGAGAGAAATCTTTGGGTGTAGCTAACAAGGAGAGAAAGCCAGGAAGCATAGCTTCACAGATTGTTTTAAACTGGATAGTGAAGAACTCACCCTAGAATTAAGCAACATTTCATTCCCACTTGAATTATCTAACCTCCTTTTCTGAGCTCACACTAACTAGAGAACTGATTTCATGGTCCTGTATATGAATTAAGTGGTATTTGCTACTGTATACTGTCTTGCTTGACCAAGCTTAAACATATTACAAGAACTAGTGACTACAACCACTGTTAAATGGCCAACATTTCTCAAGAACTACTATAATGCAATAATCCCTCCTTCTCTTGGATGTGAAAAGATCTTTATAAAAATAACTATGTAATGATCCCAGTATTACCTCCACCAGACTGATTATCCACGGTTAGTACACTAAGACAACATTTAGAACTGGTCATATCTTGGCACTGTCAGTTTGAAGGAAATGTCAACATCTCATAGTCTGGTTCAATTTTAATTGGTATAGTGGGCTAACCTGTAGGCCATGGATATCAAAATGGCATCACTATTTCCTACAGTGCTTGTCAAGCCAGGTAGTAGGAAGCCACATAGAAACAGAGAGAAGTTTGAACCAACAGCTTAGCAGAATTTTGTCTCCAGCAAGTATGTTTGTGTAAAACACTTCTGCAAAAAAAATTAATTTTGTTGAGTCGACACTTCCAAAGAAACTGTGTTTCATCAGGAAATCCCTAAACTGTTCCAATTAGAGTGCTTAACCAGCCAAAGCAGAATTCAGCAAACATTATTAAAAAATACAAGTTGTAATTATTACAATTTCATAGCAAAGAAATGTCAACCAATCTTCAACTAATTATCACAAGAGAGGTACTTTGTACACCCAGTATTAAGTTGAGGGGATTAGCTCCAGACAAAAGTTAATCTAAGATCTCTTGCCAATGCGACATTAGTTTATGCTAGATAACAATTAGATTAAATCATCCAAAGTTCTGACCTCAGGTTACGCTGTTCAGTGCATGGATGTTGGGGATCTGTCTATCTTTTCTAGCTTGTTTGATCTGCAATAATTCTATCAAAACCTCTTTGATTGCTCACAGATAATTTACACTACATTTACTATCATAATTTTAACTTCAGAGAAAACCTGTGGAATCTCATGTATCTCTGGGTACACTAGTCTTTCATTCAGATAGTGACTGCATTTTTGAGCAAAATCTCTCAATCTTACTCAATCCCTCCTAGTTACTGTGCCTTGCTTCAGATAGCAGTGTAGTCTTAGAGTACATAAACAGGGTTTCTTTTGAGTGAGGCTAGGTCAGGAGATGGGCTCCACAGCATACCTGATGCACTCCAGTGGTCCTTCACTTCATGGGACCAGACTCAATTCAGTGTAAGATGTCTACCATATCCTCAGAACCAACTACCTCTTTCTACAGATACACTCTTTTCCAACCACACCAGTTGCTAGAAATAGCCTCTGTGTGGATTTTTTCTGAGATAGGAAAGAGGTTCTATAGTGCCATTAATAGTTTTCTAATTGATCATATCATCATATTTCAATGGGCTTTAAAGAACACATGATGCATAAGAAATATTTATATTATATTACATGATCACTTATCACAGGAAAAAATTAATTATAATTGGTAACATCACGTTCTCCTAACTTACAGCAATTCTAAGGTGTAAAAGCTGCCTGGGACACAGTCTCTTCTGAGTAATTTGTGGAGCCTTGGAAACAATTTCTAAATTTTTTTTCCCTTGAAATTCTTTTTTTAGTGGGGGAGGTGAGGACAGGACTTAGAATGAAAAAATGAAAGATTAGTCTCAGCTGAAGAGCTCCAGCACATGTTGAGCAAAGTTTAAAACAAACCCTAATATTGTTATAAATTCCAAGATAAGTGAACAGGCATCAGGAGAAGGTATACATGCAACAAGCACTGTGTCTGATAGTTTATCTTTGTGAGTGTTTGAAAGTAGATGACAGTATATAAAAACAAAAAAGCCAACACTATCATAAACAAATGCAGAATGAGCTGCAAAGATGAAATGGTGCAGGCCGTCTACTATTTAATGCTTCTTGAAACTGCAAATAGGGAAAATGCCCTGCTGGTTACTGTTGACTTATCTGCAGTGCATTTCTGAGAAAGACAGCCATCAGTACACCATGAAATTTTCAAAGGGTGTTATCCCTGCCCAAAACCTGTGGATCAAACAGTGAGAAAGGGGAATGAAAAAAACATTTTTTAAACACAATAATTTCTTCTGACAGTCCCCAAAATATTTTAGATGTAGATCACTCACCTGCACTGGAACTATACATATTAGAAATCCAGCTTTTCACTATACAGAGACTAGCATCAGAATTCACATTCACTTCCTCACTTACATTATAATTTAATACAGCTGCTTTTTCTACCTTCCCTCTTATACTTCATAGTTTAATATAAAGCACTTTTTCTACCTATCAGTTGTTGTTCTGAAAGAGGACTGTATGTAAGACTTGTATGCAGAAGTGGGTTCAATAAGTGCAAGTTTGTGTTCAGACTGTCTCCCTTCCCAAAAAGATAGCAGGCACCAGGGTACATTTAGGTACCTCCACTATCCCAGCAGACTTCCTTTTAAAATTGCCTTGTTGTACTAGTTTGATAGCTGGTATCTCAGCTGGCCAGAAGAATTGGAGTAAGGACAGAGATTTAGAAGTCCCACATATTCACCTAGAGACTCTAGCTGTAGGTAGGGGCTCTCATATTCTCTGTGGTGCTACCTGGCATTTCCTTTGCACAGTATTATGTTAGATTTCATATTAAAGTCCATATAAGTTCTAACAATGCAGTTTAGGGGAACTGAAGAACCATATCCAAAATTCCTAGATTTATAACTGGCCAAAATCAGTTTGGTGGGCTTCTCCTGCTATTACATTTACTCTCAAGCTGTCATGTGACATATAAGTTTAACTAGATACTTTCTTGTGCACTTAAATAGTAAGAGCCACAAACTCAGTTTAATCTTTTCATTTGACCTCTGAGAAAACCTCCAGAAAAGGTCCTAGGTGGGATCTTTCAGTGAAGGTAACACTTCTCCACTGAGAACTGGACTTCTGCACAAATCACTGGACCATTACCCATGAATCTTTACAAGGTAAGAACTGATAAAGAGGGGAGAATAGTTGCAATGTGGCCCAGAAGTTTTGCCATTGAATTACATAGAGCCAGGCTTTTCATTAAGTTAACATTAGAAACAAGGACAAATTCTGAATCACTGGCTAAGATGAAGGATGCTTCCATAACAGATTTCTTCTTGTGCAGGCTTCATAGTAAATTGACTTCACTGAACAGACTAAAACGGGTACCAGCTAGCATTATGGCTTTTTGAAGTTAATGCAAGCCATTGCGACAACTAACAGAAATGAAATTTTGCTCTTGTAGATGTGCCTTACCACTTTGCTAGAAGAACTCCTTAAGTGGCTGCTAGACAAACATTGTACCACCCTTCCTTCTAAAAAGAATCCCAATCTATTCCACAAAGAGCTGACTGACTTTACAGAGGTTAGTCTTCTACCAAGCTCTGTCTTAAAGATAGGGAGGTTATACTTGTTTTCTTTTCTTTTCTTTTTTGTAATATATCTTGCACATGCACTAACAGTCTATATCAAAAACAAGAACATGGGGACATGGGGGTTCTACTTGCCTACATCCTATTTCTAGAAATATCTTTCACTAATCAGGCAGTGTGTCTTAGGGACTTTTGACATTTTTATTGCCTAAATAATTTTTTTAAAGTATCTTCTCAGAAACAAGTTCATCACAGCTTTACTTGATCAAAAGCGCATGCAGGGAGGAGGACATTTAAGGACACTGCCTATATTATTTTCATTGAGCTGTCAGCTTATTGTCATTTTTCATGTGCTTTTTAGCTATTTCTTTCTTTTAAAAAGAAAGCTTAGCTTTTTTCTGATCTGGTTAATTGTGCAAAATTGACAGCTGAAACATTTTTTTAAACAAAATATGGATTCAGGGCATTGGCAAAGTCCCATCTCCCATTTGCCTGTTCTGAACTTAAAGGTTTTGCAGCAATGGAGGACAAGCTAGGCAGGAAGCCAAGGAATTAGCCTCAGGGTGTACAGTCTCCTCCAAGAAACAAGCTGTGCTGTAGGATACATAATCACACCATCCCCTTTCCCAGTTCAGCCAGCCACCTCCTTATCCTCTGGCATGGCAGGACTCCAGTAGATGCCTGCAGATGTCCAAGAAGGTGTCAGCAGGGCTCAGCATGGCTTGATGGAAGTAGTGTTGTAAAAGGGAAAGATTACCACTTCTAGCAGACAGTTTACTCCATGGACAGGTCTCAGTAGGATGGAACACGTGTTTGAAGGACTGAAAATGCCTACCGATACAGGTCACATAAGAAACAAGCTAAAAGCCAAATGAGTTCTCAGGTCAGCAATGAAAACAGCCTAAAATCTTTGTGACATCTTAACAAAAGAGATGCCAAGAGCTCAAACTGCAAGGTCAACAGTGTTGTGGCCAGTTCAAACAATCAACTTGAACCCCGGGAATGTAAAGAGACAGAAGAATGATGCTCATTGGTCTCTAAAGGTCAAAGCATTTACAGGATATTTTGTTCCAGAACCAAACTAGGTCTGTCCCTTACTGTATATAATCACAAAAGGTGTTGAGTAATTGTCTTTAGCTCATATTCTAGGCTATGTCGAGAACTTACTTGCAAAGTTCTTCTGCTTATCTGTTTAGACATGTTTTCACCCTGCCACATGATGATTTGAAAGAATTTTTATACTTCCAGAGCAAACACATCATCAGTTATCAATTAAGAATTCATGCTCAAGTCTGTCTGCAATTAAAGAAACATTTAAGCCCATGCTGACGATCATTTCTAAATAGCGACATTTTCCCAAGTTCAGTCCTAGAAAGTGACACCTTGAATTTACCCATACTGTGTCACTGAAATACACAGGGAAAATAATCAGGATTGCTAGTGTTTAAAGAAGACTTAATTTCTTTTGTTTTCCCTCAGAGGATGACTTTTCAATGATTTCAGCAAGAATAACTGCTTTATTAAACAAGACAACTATTATTATTTCCCTTCTCCTTAAGCCCTTCCAAGTTAATTCTTCAAGTACCTACAATGCAGCTCTTTCCTCCTTTCATCTCTGTAAACAAAATCTATAAGATTAATTTTGATACATGCTAAAAAACTTTAGAGTCCTTAAGAGAAAATATTAAGTAGATGGTGCCTGGGACAAAAATTAACATTGTAATTGAAGGCAGAGTGAAGTCAGCAGCTCTGCACTGCATTACCCTAAGATAGGAAATAACCAGCTGCATTAAAATAAAAGTTATAACCTTTCCATACAATTAAAAGAAATTACAAGATTTTTATAGAAAACTTGCTTAAACATTTGGTTGCTTCAAATGCAGACTTCAGAGAGAGAGCCTTTAGCTAAACAAAAGACTTTCTCAAAGGGAAATGCTTAGATTCATTCAGAGTTACTGTTCCTTCACAAATACCAAAGTCAAAAACACTTCCACAAACAGAAGCTATTACAGTAAGGACTGGGCAAAATCTGTACTGGAAGCCCACACTACTTTGATTTTCCTTTCTAATTTTTATAATCTACTTAAAAACCATCTGAATTTTATGAACTAAGGCTCAGATCACATAAAGAAATGAGATTCCATTGAAGACTCTTTGCAAAGCTAGCAATTTGTAAACCTTTAGAACAGCTTGTGAAACCTTGGCCAGGGACATTTGAAATGCAGCTGGTCTTCATCATTGCTCTTGTTTTATGAGATTATTAGATTGCGAATTACACATATGAAGTTGGGGTTTATTTATTTATTTATAAAAAGATTGATAAGAGACACAAGGGCTAGCTGTATTAGTGAAAACAAACTTACCCGTGCACCCTTCTCTGGAAAACATTTGCATCCAGCACTGCAATCACGGCCCCCACACGGTCCACTGTAAGATTTCTTTCCACCCTTTAAAAAAAAAAAAAGAAAGAAAAAAAAGAAATTAGAAAATTGAATTTCATAACTATTTGTCACCTTAAGATCTTCTTTAATTAAAATGTTTTGTTTCAGCACTTTTCACCTATGTTACATTTGTCATGTGATTTTGCTGGGAAATAAGTGGCAAAATATAGTTACATATTAACTTCTCCATAATTGAGTAATTTTCAGAATCACCAAATAGGCAGAAAAAGTTGGTTTAGAAATCCTTTGAGGACAAGTTAATTTACACAAGTTGGTGCTATTCTGCAAGGTGATGAGTGTTCTCTAGGCCTACCAAAACCCATAATAATCAGAACTTGTGCCTCAGCCATCCTGCATACCCAGGTAGCTCTACATCAGTGAGAACTACTAAGACAAATTTAACTTTGTGATTCTTGCACGTTACTAAGAGCAAGAAGCTGCACCCCGTGGGCCACAAGAACAGAGAAACTCCTGGATGAGAGAAGGTGGCATTTTTAACTAAGAACAGATGTGCAAGGAAGACAGTAGGAAACCACCATGGATTTGGATTTAATCTGAAAATATATTCTGAATTTGCCACACTAGCATTAGTTATTTCAAGAATAATTACAATATTTATGCAAATCTGAAGTCCCCATATGACAAACTTAATTCACAGCTAATACAGATTGTGACAGTACATGAAAGTCAACTACATGAGTTTAGTTTGGAGAGCTGACCCACCCTCTCCCACACTCAAGGCTTGAAATACTGGGCTGCCAAAAGCCCTGCAACACTAATGACAACAGCATAACAGTCCTGGAAAAAAGTTAAATTTAACATTGTAATTTAGCCACTCGCTAAGAACACCCCTCTCTAAGGAAACTGTCTTTCACTGTCAAGGGTGCTTAGGTACAGTCCCTAGGTTTTAGAACTCTGAATGGAATACAAATTTAAGCTCCTCATATCAAGGTGACCAAACTAAGGGCTGAAACAAGTTCAGACTGGAATTGAACATTTCCTTACTAAAAGCATTCACAGAAAATATTTTTAAAGCCTTTAAAATTTCTTGACATCTGTCGGTGAGGAACGTGAAAAATGAAAGACAATTCATGCAAGTTTCTCATGTACTTTTGAGCTTCTTTGCATCGGCTTTCTCAAAGAAAGTAACTAGTCTGACATCACTTGGTAAATTTTCTGCTAAAGGTAAATAAAAAACTCTCTATACACCCTGACATTTTGCTAAATTAAACACCTCTGTTTTTAAGGCAGCACAGAATGAATGCTAACAAAAAGCCTTAAATCCAACCTCCCATACTTCCTTAGCCTGAAGGGAGCATTATGTCTTGCTGCAAAATTAGTCATAACAACCTTCAAGCAATTCTAAGAGGCATCAAGCATAAAAAAACCTCAAGCAAACAGTACTTTTGCAGACTTTTTGGCAGTTTTGTTCAGGTGAGACTCCATTAGATATGGGGCTTTTGGCCTACTCATTAACATTCTATGGTAGGATCTAACGCAATACTTGAGCAGAACAGAGAAAGAGTGATACATTGGCAAGAGATGCACCATAACAGGAAACACAACGCAGGCAAATCTGACCCTAGGCAGCAGGAAATAAAAATAAGCTTAATGCAGTAAAGGAAAAAAACAAAAAGAAAAACAAAGAGCAGAAAAATTGCATCTAGGGGTTATAAAATAGACTGTAAGAGCATCTCCAAACTGTCTGCTCAGACAAGGAATGATCAGCATGAACTTGAGTGTGCAATGTACATTGGCAAGAGCTCAGTACATAAAAACTGGTCCCTGTCTTAACAGACACACTGCTGAGGGATCATTTCTGACCACAGGTATTATTAAGACTTTAGGATCTGGTTCTAAAGAGACTTAAGAGTGACAAGCGCCAAGACACACCTTTTGTCATGATTATATGCATATTTTGCAGTGGAAGTCTGGACTCATTGCTAGCCAATGTATACCCCTATTCCTGACACTTAACCTTACATTTACACACTTAGCAGAGAGTATTATGTGTCCAGGGATTCAGATTATGCTTTCCCAGACATTTATTCAACCTTAAATCCTTCAAAGATTTCAACTTCCAATTAATTTTTTCTCCAGATTATTCTTTGTTCCGACAGTCATTGGCATGAGCCTTTGGGTCCTATGGTTCTGTTAATTCTGCTTGCCTCCTAAGAGTGAGTAATGGCAAAGAAACTTTATTTCATGGCAGGTCTGGATTCCTCTAAGGTCACTGCCTTGCAACAGTTGCTGTCTCAGTGCACTGAAGCTCACCTCATTAAAAATGCCCCATCTCTGGTGGCAATTAGGTCCTTCCCAGTGGCAAAGGACTAGACAAAAAGCAATGATTCTTTCCATCCCCACTGCTCATGCTGCACCCCACAGTGCTGTGGTTAGCAAATATCATTCCAGTCAAAATCCCGCTGAAGTCAAAAGAAATCTTCCCACTGAATTTATTGGGAGCTGGATCAAATGCTCACTGAGGTTTATTAAAAACTGCAAATATGTCCCCATTTTGTGTAAAAGTGTGTTCACAATGTATTTCTAGGTTCCTTTTCACAGCATGAGGAGTCATTTTGTTCACTTGTGAATGAAAGCATTTGGAAAGGAAGTAAACCAAAGCCAGTTGGCTCCAAACCAGGTGTTACATGTCCCAAGTATTTTATTTAGGGGAAGTAGCTGACATCAGACACTCCAAGGCTACTTAAATAGCAAACAGCCATGTGCATAATATTTATGAATACAAGTCTAAAGGCTGCATATAAGATTCTAGACCACAGTGCTCTCTTCTGAAAAGGTTTAATACATTTTTCCATTCTAATGTATGAATGCATAGGTCATTTGAACATTTATAGATCGTAATCTGAACATGTAAGCATGGGCCCTTCATACTTGTTCTGTATATGTATTCAGGGAAGAAATTTTTCCAACTGCTCTGAGATGTATTTCAGATTGATGAATATGGCTCCTCGGAAACAATAAGAATTAAAGAAATAAGGGTACTAGTTATAGTGGTAAGTGTCACCATTATAAAAGAAATGAATTAAAGTATTTTAGTTTGGCTAGAAGTAGACCAAGGTTTCCAAAATAGAAAACAAACATAAAATAGTAGCACTGTTAAAAAATAATACATTCTCTGAGATTTAAATAACCGTAATATAAACTGAGTAATATACATACTGATTTTAATTGAGTTATTTCAGGCTTACATGAGAATCACTAGCATTTCAATGTAGGAGAACCCACCTTATTTAAGAAGTATTGATATAAGCGAGAAACTGTTTTTAAAAAACATTCAAAAACAAGAGTCAGCGTAAGAACAATTTTCCTCTCCTGCTTCTGGTATACCCTCATCAAGCATTTATGCACAGTTGATTCATTCAGATGGAGTGTCATTCTAATCTTGCCATTGACTTCAGCTTGTTCTGGAGTAGAGCCAAAGCGAGTAAAGAAACCTAACAGCTGTGGTGCCATAAGAGGTGTCCCAGACTCATGTTCATTCCAGCTTCTCTAGAGCAACACACAGGACCACAGAAAAGCTGCAAATGATCTTGAAAGGCCTTGCTTGCAAATCCAAAAAAAATTGTACCTGCAGCACAGGCAGGAGTAAACCAACTAACACAGGACTTCAGTGGGAGATTTCCAGGAAGCACAGCTCAGATGCGTGAGCTGAGGCCCAATTTTGCCTCAAAACTTCTGCTTTGTATCAAAGGGCCAGCTGCAGAAGACTTGAAATCTATTGACTGAAGACAATGATTTCAATCAGCTAGGAGGGTGAACCCACAAGCCAGCAGAGAAACATGATGAAGGCACATTTTGCGAAAGGACAGCAGAAAGGTTAAAAACATCACCTTTAACATGAGGAAGTTATGGTAGCATAAGAAGTGGTGGTAATACGAAAATAAACTGGAAACTTTTAGAAAAGAATGGAGTCTAAGGAATGTCAGCATGCAAAATTGGAGGATGTAAAGTACACCGAAAAAAGAGCATGCTTGTGATAAAAGAGGAAAAAAAGATGATGACAAAGAAAAGCTGATCATAAAACAGGAAGTGAAAGAATCTCAGACTTGCATAAAGAGATATGGCAGAGATGAAAATTTTTTCCCCAAGACTTACTTCCAGTAACTTCCCAACTCCAGTTAAGGACTGCTCCAGTCCAGAGCAAAATCCTAACAAGAAACTTCATAATCAAAAGCTGAAAATGGAGCATAATGAAAACTTCTGGAATCTTCAAATAAACATCTTTCATATAGTTCAGGATCCTATTATCTGCTGATGACTAATAAGGAAATTATATTTGCAGTACCAGATATCCAGACACCTTGTAAAATTTCACAGCAAAAAACCTAGCGAAACATAGTATCTCAGTTTACTTCATGAGCTACGTAATGCGGGGGTGTTAACCTTACTCTTTTTAGCCTTCATGGGTTTTAGGAATTAAATTCATTATAACATTTTCTTTGTCTATTATTCTTTTAGTTGTTGTATTACAGAATTTAGAGCCCAGTTCTGAAAACACTTATCCACATGTTCAGCCCCTTCCTTTGAAATCAGCAGATTCTACTTTGCCATGCATGTGTTAATACGCAGTTGCCTTACTGACATGAAAGAACTTCTTCAGGGCTAAAAATCTTTGGAAAAAAATTATAAACCAGGAACCACAGCAATCTCTGCACTCAGGAATGGCAGTATGACCTGTCAAAGATAGCATAACATGATGCAGCAAACTGATCCAGTAACTCTTCCTAACACGAGGTGTCACAGAGCAGAAATAAACTGACAGTCTTGCCAGTTAGATTGTATGAAAACAGTTACCGGGATTTGTTTGGCAGTGAAATACTGAACAGGTGAGAATAAAATCAATCATGTCAGCAAAACATCAGATAAAATGAAAATACAAACAAATTTTTCCTGTGAAGAATATGCAGTGCCTGAACTCATTTCAACATTTTTCTTAGTGAGGTCCCCCAAACCTTGACTTGCCCTGTCTGCTCAGATTTTTTTCACAGTATTAAGAGCTAGGTCAAGCTTAAGAACTAATAATAGGATTATTTTTTTTCAATCTGGGGGGTGGAAGCAGCAGATGAAGAGAAAGTCCTGAGTAACTACCGAACAGAAGGCTGATACAAGCCTCTGAGCAAACTGCTTCACCTGACATGTCCCAAGAACTCATTTTTTTCAGGCCACATCATCATACTGCCTCATAGCTCTATGCCCACC
Source organism: Haliaeetus albicilla (assembly GCF_947461875.1). Lineage (NCBI taxonomy): Eukaryota > Metazoa > Chordata > Aves > Accipitriformes > Accipitridae > Haliaeetus > Haliaeetus albicilla. The sequence continues at coordinate 4,927,722 of NC_091505.1, read as the reverse complement.
CAAGAGAAAAAGTGACTACAGAGATATTAATCACATGGTACAAGTATGAGTAGAATTTTAGCTGGAATACAGTGCACAGTTTTTGTCACTTTCAAGGAAGATGAACTCTCTACAGGCACAGAGCTTGAAAATACCTCTGATTATAAATGTGTGATTTAAGAGCCTTCCGGCTACAGTGCGATTTATCTGGGCCAGCAAAATGAAGACTTGGAGGTGATACAATTGCCATCTATACATTAATCAGAAAGGTAAATGCCAGAGAAGTGAACTGAACAAACTATTTGAACCATGTTCTAGATACCACCCTGCTGCTTGGGAGCATTTTACACCTCTGACTGTCAGTAACTGAGAAGGTATGTCAACAAGAAGATCTCTTTGTGGCAAGAGTATATAAATCAGCAGTGTGGGTGACACTCAGGGACGGAACACTGTTGTCTTACACTAACTAGTTAGAAGAAAGGACAGTGCTGGCACAAGAGCAAGTATGTGTAAGCTTCCATAAATATATGCAGGAGAAAGTAAGCTTTTAAGCAAAGGGCAACAGCCTTCCAGTTATAAAGGCAAGAGACTTAATTTTGATGAAATGGTAATCCCTTTTGATGGAGATTGATATGACACAGTGGCCAGTCACAGTATGAGACAGGACTCAGTGACTGCCACTTTTCCTTTGTTGCTAAAGCATATCATGCCAAAGCGTCACCTTCCCATCCAGGCCAGTTCCAGCCATTAGCATCAAAATTGTCTAGAAGGCAAAGCAATGAAAAAAAAAAAATTGACCTAATGAAATAAAAATTAGTGGAAACTGTCCCTGAGGTCTCCACTTTCTACACCTACAAATTTCTCCTATGATTTGCTACATTAAAATCTGGTGTAAAATTGTGACAAGCCTGGAAAAGCATTTTTCATTAATTCTAACACAATCAGAGTGTAAAAAAACACACATTCAAAAGTAAGCATCTGTAGACTTTAAATACTAACTCATAAACCACATGTAAAGCCAGACTTTAAGACCTTCTCTCATCCCGAGTACCACCTTATTCTTACAGTCCCATGGAAATGACTGGCCTTCAAACACTACAGCAGTAGGAAATGTCACATACTGGTTGTTCAGTGTTAACAGATTTGAATCTGGCTCTGAACAGCTCCGTTTTCTGATATTTTTCATTTTGTTGATAGGATTACACAAAGCTGTAGATCCTTTTTTCTGAATAGTCTATCAGTCGATGAACATGTAGTTAAAACCAGACAGTTTATTTACAGCTCACATGAGCAAGGACACAACACAAAGCCACAAGCTTATCTTTTACTGCACAAAAGGTCTTTCAAATGGAGCTATTAAACGTGAATTTGTAGCTAAGATACTAATTCATTTTAGGGTTCACTGACTTCTTCGGTTAACCAATGTCCTCGAATATTTTCATTCATTTCATAGAACTGGCAAACATCTTAACTGGCAGCTAAGACTAAGTGATAGTTACTAACAGAAACCAACCCTCCTCCAAATCAAATGACACATGAGGTTACAAAACTTGGAGGAAATCCTGGCCTAGAGAAACTAGTGGCAAATTCCAAGTGAAGCAAATTCCATCCCATACCCACTCCCTGCTTTCATTCCTGCCAGTGAGACAGGAGTGCTGTTGCACTGAAAAATAGATTTAAATCAAAACAAAATAAATGTTAAAGGTCAATTCTTCCACTTTATACACACAGCAAAAATGAACTGATGTCTTTCAAACTATAGAAGGGTTGCCTGACTCATTTTTTGAGGAAACATGCATTTCTTATCTGTTGCATGGAATTTGGTGATAGAATTTGCAGACTTTTTATTCACTGAAGTAATTTTCACTCATACTAATGATGTTCATCAATTTCTGTGAAGGGAAACATTCTCCCAGTAAAGGATTTCCAGTGTACAACTTTGCTTATGACAGCTGCCAAGTATGCTGTTTATTATATTTGGGGCATACAAATGGCCAGACCTCATTACACATGTTAGTAGGTTAGAAAATTCATAAGCAGAGAATGGGTGATTACCTGGTCTGAAAACATGAGTAATAAAATTCCAAATAGGTCCATGTTGTTTAGAAAATCAAAAGCTTTATCTTTGCAGCTACACTGAAGGAATGTTTCCTTTGTCATGTCTGCCAAGGTCTCTGGCTGGAAAGACATCAGCGTCAGCCTCATCTATGCTTCACCCTGGTCTCCCCATCCTGCAAGGCCTGGCAGCACTCAGACTTTAAGTACCCTACAGTTATTCCAGCAACCACCTGAGTGGCCAGTGCACTGGACCAGCCACTTTATATTTGAGTGATAAGCATCAATCAATTTTAAAACACTCAGTATTACAACAAGTATTATGAAATACTTTACCCTAATTTCTTTAAAGACTTTATCCACTCTGAGAAAGTTTCCTGATCTTTAGGATCCTGTCAGAGATCCTTGTTCTTCTAAAGCACCAACTCCATAGCCACATCCTATTAGACCATTTAGAACCTTTAATACATAACAATATAAATTTGTGCAAAAGCCTTTGTTATTTTTGTTTCTTCTGCTTGTTGAAATTCACAATGTATTTCTTAACAGATTAAATTTAGCCAGGCGTAACGAATGTGTGTGTGGCTGTAGGCACTACCCACATGCAGCTATGAAACTGAACTACGGGTAGGCATGTGCTCCTCTGTTAGAGGCCATGCTCTGGATGGGAGTGCCGAAGTGCCCAGGGAAAGAGGTTTTCATTCCCTGCACCCTGTCGAGCAGGAGGAAGTCCTCTGCATTAACTTCACAATATGCCAGTGCATATGCAGCAGAGGGATATCCATGAGATCCATTATCATGCAAATGTGGCAGTGCTAATAACAGGGAACAGGAGAATTACTGCAGTCTGTCTGAGGGAAAAGTGCTTGCAGAGAACGCAGAGTCACCTCAGGGAAAAAGAAATGCACGGTCAGTTTGTTGTTTTAATTTAAAAAGAAACTGCCATTGGTGGTGTTTATGCATCCCAAAATAGGTCCATTTGTATGGAAAGAGACAACATGGAACTTACATAAAAGTGAATTCTAAGATCACATTCACGTATTGTTGCAGCACATGACAGTGAAAAACACTAACAATATTGGCAAAGAACCTTCTTCCTTTACATTACTTTCTGTCAAAGCCGGGTATATGCCGAAGGAAGAAGAAAAAACATTGCTCTAGTTCTGCAGCCACACAGAGCTATAAGCTAGAGAACCTAAAGTAGCAATTCCAAAATCAGAGATAACCGTGTTATTTGTATGATTTAGGCACAACTATTTACCAAGTTTGTACCTGCCCAACAGCTTTATAAGCCTCACACAACTCTCTACCACAACCCTCTGGCTAAATCCAACACACGTTGCCAACTAGTGGAGATATTTATTCTACTAAAGTTGCTGAACAGATAAATATTTAGGATATTAAAACCCATGCTACCAGGTAGTTGGCTATTATAAAAAGTATCAATGATGTAGTTGTAGGCCTTATGGTCTATACATGTTGTGCAGTATATGTATACGACCTATAACACCACGAACCAACCCAAGCCTTTATAAACACCACAAGTAAATCAACTAAAAGTTGGTCTTAAAAAAACAAAACAACTCACAACAGACACCGTGCACTCTTTCATCAAACAACCTGCTTTTAGACAGCTTCTCATTAGACAGCTTCTCACTTTATCCTTAAATGTCCCTGTGATACATATAAGATTTCACACAACCTTAAAGGTATGCATATAGCTTGGAAACATTCTCATGAACAGCCGCATTCATTCATTGACTGAAAGGACATGAGTCCATCTACACTTCCACTTCTGACAGTACCTTGCAAAAAGCTGAGTAATAGATGAAACATGATTTTTTTTTTCAAAACCCCTCATTATTTTTTTTTCTCCAAACAGCTGAAGTTTCCAGTGCTGTAGCCAGTTCTCGAGTCCAATTATAGATATCACCCTCTCATATTAACATGGATCCTTTAGAGCCACCTTCAAAACTGTCCCATCTTTTCTAACTAGCTGCCCAAGTGGGAGCACAAACTTTAACAACTGTAAAGCATTTGCAAGCAGTATAATGTTTCACTTTAAAAAAGAAATTCCAGACAATCATAACCCTGCAGAAGACTCTTCTGCAAATTCACTATGAAACTAACCATTCCCCTGCCAAACAATCTGGACATTTTCTTTCTTTAAAGGGGGGGGAAAAATCTTGCACTCAGTATATTTTGTAAGGGCATTGCTTTCCAACAACAACTGAGATTTTCAAGCCTCCTTTTCTATACTCAACATCTAGAGAGTTCTGTTCTATAAGTAACTCATTAAAGACATTTTTTCTAAATGGTATAAAGTAAGGTTTTGGGTTTGAATACAAGAGCTTTTCATTCAACTGCAGCAGAAATCAGGAAAATAATAACTTGAGTAACTTCATTTCAACTAAAATGCTTGTCCAGAGACTTATATAACTGAGATGAATACAACTCCTTATATATAACTACATTACCTTTCTACAGCTTTGAATTCATTCCAGATACAGCTGGGCCAGTGGACAAGCATCGGCCCTGAAAGTGACTCAGCTCCTTCATCATGTAAACAGTTATAACAATTAAAAATACTAGAGGCAGAAAATCTTCACAAAAAGTCAAGGGAATGCTCACAGTACTTATCAGCAAAATATGTCCCAGAAGGTAAACTGGAACATGTCCACTGTAATTCATCCTCCAATTTTATAGATAACACAGACCACCAACTTTGGAAATATGGCAGCAATTTATTATTTGCATCTTATTTTCAAATGCATCATTCCCCATTTAAAAACATTTTTTGAAATGAAAACTCCAGAGCTGGCAATCAAACAGTAAAACCCAAGGAAAACATCGGTAGAAACTGGCTGTGCTTTTAGTAATGCTCTTGCCAAAATGCTGATGGATTAAGAAGCAAGGGAGGGAGCTGCATCTGACCTTCCACTCCAAAGCTAACTACTAATCTCTCTCTGTATCTTTTGGATTTGAGTCAGATGAAAAAAAAATCTCTGATGTAACTGCTTACTCCGATGGAGTTACACTAGGGGTCAATATAGCCTTATGTGTGGGAGACAGCTGGTATAAGGATGCTCGATCTATCTCCCAGGGAGACAGTGAAGAGTGGGATGAGCACGAGGAAATGCATAGCTATGAACATGAGTGCAGCCTCTTAAAAGAAGTGGCTTTTAAGCCATTTCTGCACTCAGACAAGTTGGTCTGCAGGCTCAGCTGACTCAGCCAGCAACAAAACACTGTCTAAAACAGAGATGGAAGTTGTAAAATGGGAGTTACAACCAGTTAACCATCGTTGCACTTGAATAAACAACACTTGTACTGATTCTAGTCTGGTTCCTTTTCCTTTGCTATTCTGTTTGCATCCTTCAAGGTATTGTCAAAGAAGTACAACTTGTATAACCATGCCTTCCTGAAGGCATCACTAATCCTGTGCAAAAGAATACTGCTGGTTTCAAATATTTTCATGCCAGTTTCTTCCATTAAATTCTCTCCTAAACAACGTAAATCAACTAGTGGCAAAAGAAATAGCCCAAATTCCCCTAGTTCTGCTTTGTTTCAACTTTGTGCACATACAGTACACATATCAGCAGTATTCCAAATGTCTTTATTAACAACTACTTTCATTTATTTCCCTAATGAAAACATGACCTTCCCAAAAGCAAGGCTCCACATTGCTATACACTGTCAAACATATCTTTAGTGAAAAAACATTGAAAGACTCAATTACACGATGCACTAAGATCCATGCTTAATTCTGATTACTTCAGTGAGACCAAAGAACATAGCTGAATGCCTTGCTAAACAGAAATCAACTTAGGCACATGCTGGCTTTGCTCAGTGAAGGCCTCAGAAACAGGCCTTGGTATACCTACCTCAGCATAGAGCAATCCTGAAAAAAAATAAGAGTACGCATTACCTCTCTTCTTGCACAAAAGATGAGAGCCTCCTCGATTTGCCTCAGCTCCCACAAAGGTTGCCCTCTGATGAAAGCAGTAAAACTGCCTGCCCTTCCCTGTTAGGGATGTCTCTGAACATGACATGGAAAGAAAAAACAAATTGCACTATTCCCTCTTCAGGAATAATCAACTTGAGAAAGATGAAAATACCTTTACTAGCATAACAGAAGCAGTCTTACTCCAAAACACAGGGAGGGAAGTGTGTGAAACTCACTCTTTCATCTGATGCTTTTATTTTAAATAAATATGCCATGTAGCTTTTAGCTGGAATGTGGCACATGTTTTTTGTGATTAGCCCAAAGGATAAAATAAGCTGTTTGGAATATTCCAGATTCCTTCCTTGTCAGGATTAGGAAAAGGTTGCCCTCAACATTGAATACCCAAGCATGCACATTTCCATAGACATTGAAAATACCTAGACAGCTACTTTTCTCCACAGCAAAGTGACAAAAATAATCCTGATTTAGCCATATCCATTTTTATGCCACTAGTATTTCCAGAATACATACACAGAAAACCTCCTGTTTCCCTCCCCATGACATGGTACATGATAAAAATGTCTAGGACTACTTCAACAACAACATTATTTTGACAAATAATTCTTGTTATACAAAAATCCATATTTTGGGGACGGAATGCAAGCACTCCTGTTAATAACTGCCGTAGGGATTCCAAATCTTCACGAAATAGTCTCACACAACGCCTTGCACTCAAATTCCTTGTTACATTATCAATCGACAATGATTAAGAAACTCTGATGTCCCATCCTTAATTACCAGAGAACTACAGTTTTGAAAATGAAAATGAGTGATTAAGAACTGGATTTACTTTAAAAAAATATTCCTGTAGCAAGAAATCATTGCTGCTGGGAGTCTGTCAGAAATAATGGAAACTATACACAGATAGGTTGGGCATTCCCATCTTACACATAAACAATTAGCTCCACCTGTATCCCAAATTAATGGTTATGGCTGTGGCATTTGCCTGTTCAGGTTACTAATATACCTACCCCAGATTAAATTTCTAAAATAGGATGGCACACATCAGCTGCAGACAGGGTGGAACCAACTAAGAACCACTCCCATGTGCAGAAATGGTTTAGTTAGCGAAGTATTATGGCACAGGCATAAAGTTTACCTAGCTTTTCCAGTTCACTTACAATATCTAAATCAAGGTCACTCATTCTTCTTTTTGGGATGGGACAGATAAACATTTAGCCAACACATTTTCTCTCACTTAATCTTTCATCCTATTTTTTAAATAGAAGATTTGCATCACAAGTTACAAAAGGACCAAAATGCCCAAACAGCTGAAAGTCTATGAAATTATAGTCTATCTAAATAAAAACATGTGCAGCCATCTCCTGCCACTATCAGAAGACTACCTGTTATAGTACCAACACGATTAACTCTTTAACCTCTATCTCTATAGCTTTACCAGTTTGCTTTCTTTCCCCATTTAGTCATTTAACATCTGTTCACCTTGTACTCTCTGATCCTGCAAATATGAGCTAGCTTGTACCTGGATACTTCCTCACTAATATTCCTGGAAGTTCTGTCATTGACTGAAGCAAGAATAGACTAAACCCATTGCAAATAGCACAGTGAGGCATCCCACTGTTTCATGTTCATCAGTCCTCCAGTAAAGACTTACTACATCAACTCTGGAAAGTACCAAACACATTGCATGTTCTTGGTTAATAAAATGGCAAAAGAAACTAGGGAAGCACTTTGTGCTCCACCCACAAAATACTTCAAAGAGTAGCCTCATAGAGAAATTGCTCTCCTTTGGGGGAAAAAGATGTCTGCTACTCTTATGTTTGTTTTGGACACTGCACGATGGGTCATTGTTGTTAATGGACCTTTGGGCACCATAGTAGTAAGCATAATTAAGAAAAATGGGAGGGTTTTAAGTAAACATCTTTGGAGCTGTTCCTCTATCCTCTATGCTATTTCTAGTATACTATTTCTATTTTCAGGGAATGGACTTATCAAGTCAGAACATGTTTTGCTCCCAGGAACATACAACTGTCGACTCTTGCCTGCTAACTACTTTGCAGTCTTGATTGGTCATTTACCCTTTATCAGAAATGTAAGATGCCACCAGCTGTACCATCTACAAACATATTGCACTAGCATAAATGTCAGTGAAAAATCAGTTCCTTTATGTTAAAATGAAAAATAATGAATGATGCATATACTACATCCTTACAATTGTATATACTCCTGCATGCACCTTAAACCAGGCAAACAAAAATAATAAAAGAGTAAAATCAGACATATTGTTCTTCTGTAGCCCTACAACTCTGCAAAAGAAAAGTTTCATAAAAGGCCCATCCAAGCAGCAAATGCATTCTAAATGCCCTTTGAAGTCCAAAGGCTTCCCATTTAGTCCCTAACAGAGGATAAATCAGTTGGCAATTAAGAATTTTCCAATACTATAAAAATATCAGAAATACAAAGAGCAAGCAACAGGTGGAAAATCAGGAAAACTAAATCATGTTAAAAAAACCCAAGAGTATGCATTTGAGATATTATATCACTGTGCAAGCAGGCTTACATAACTAAACATGGATTTATTAAAGTAATTCCCACTTCTAGCCACAGCTGTAGACAGTAAAGTGACTTTGATAAGTCCTTCTATCATACTGATGATAATAACCGTATGTTTCTAAACACAGCTTATCTATAAGCACATTTATCTCAAAGTCCTCTACAAACACAGTGGTGGTCCTGCAAAGCATTTTTCAAACAAGCCATCCCTGGGAGGAGGCAGGGAGGGCAAAAAATTTTACCTACTGGAAATACTACATTTCAGACATTTTTCTTATTCCATATGGAACAAAGGTTAGGAAAAAAAATCCCCCAAAATTAGTATTTTCAGGATAAAATGATTGTTTTTAACATTGGAAAAAGAATTCTGGGCACACCTTTCCTACTCTGCAGCCAGCCCCAGGACCTTGGGTTTCAGCAGTGTGTGAAACCAAGAGCCTGGAGGCCTAGGCTGCTGAGCTGGCTGGACGGAAAAGCAGCCAGAGACCAGGTACATTTTCTGTACAGAAAACTTCCTTCCCAGCTTCCATCTACATCAATAGATCCCTTGTGGCCTTTCAGGTTTTACCTGAGCAGTATTCCCAGCAGAAAGGAGCTTTTTTAAACCCATGGGGGCAAATAAAACAACTGTCCATCAGTTGGAAGACAGCAAAAGCAAGTGACATCCCAAAATGCAGACACAAACGGCAATGCTGAAGGGTTGCAAGAAAGAGACAGAACAGCTCCAGAACAGGCAGTGAAGAATAACAAGGGGTTGGAGGACACAAGGCTGGGAATTCAAGACTTTCAAATAACAGAAACAAAATCCTTTTCAAATTCTACCCACCCAGTGGAAACAGAACTATGGCCAAGTCTACTTCTTCCCTATCCCCCAGCAGAGTACTTCTGGGTTGCTTTGAGAGACTCAGCTCCTGCCTTCTTCTCAGTTACCCTATTCTAGCTTTGTTTTCATACAACAGCTCTGTGGGGACCTGATCCTGGGCCCCAGAAATTCAAAGAAGGGGGCAAGCCAAATTTGCAGAGGAACCTCTAAATGAAAAATGTGTTTTTCTGCACTTCTTTCTGCTGTGTAGAGCAGCAATGGCATAGCCCCAAAAAAGGTTCCTGGACCCTATCTTTGAGCCTGGTTGGACACATGTACAGAATGAACACAGCACCAAGTCCACAATTTAAGATGATCACTCAAGACCTTGAGGATTGTGATGTATCTAATGAATCCAAGACATTTCATCAACCAGCAATTTTTTTACTGCAGAATAACTCTACTTTCATCGTGCTTACCTATAGCACATAATGTGCACAACAGGATGTTGTATTTAGTATTACAGCTGTTAGTTCAGACTGATTTTCTGGGCTGCCCTTCTCATTTCACTGAGACTTTGGCTTTGCAGGAGAAGGCAAGCAAACTGTCCTTTCATGGTAAAACAACTCTTCCCTGCAGGGCAGAGCTGATTTGCTTAAGGATTCCTCTCCTGTCTACCCAGCAAGTACATTACTACACGGTTAAACCAGATGTAAATTAGACAGCAAGTTGAGAAACCGAAAAAGGATGCATTCCACATACTGGAGAAGACCATGGCTATCATGCTGTATCCTCTTCCTGGGGACACTGATAAAGGAGAAATGAGGAAGAGAGAATATATAAACTGAGGTAAACAACTATAAAATCTTAAAGGAAATTTAAGTAGTTCCATTGTCTACCCATATATTTAATTTACTGTTTGGCCTATTTAATTTCAAGTAACACTTCTAAGCAGAGTGGACGTCTATTCATCAACTGTGGATATTGCAAACTTCTGCCAAGACAAAATGTACGATCTCTGTTACGGATAATCTTACCTGTCTGAAACCGAAAAAGACAAAATGCCTTATAACATTTATCTAGATTAAACAGATCAGAGGAGGTAGAGCTTGATGCAGTATTTTGACAGGATGAGAGTATGTTTGCTGAGGAATAGGTACTGATTAAATCTGAGACAATGTGTGCCACAAACATTTCTACTAAGGAAACCAAAAAAGGTCAAAACATAGAACTGGCAGACTAAATGTATCATTTTATTTACAAATATCCTATTTTGTGTGTATCTAGGTTACTAAGCAGACTATTAGGTTTAGAATGATATATTATAAAACACAAAAACAAATGTCACGGTTAGGTAGTACTGGAGAAGGGAAGGAAAAACTGAGACAAAGGAAACTATTTTTAGTAACAGTTAAGAAAAATATGAAAACAAGTTTTTTGAGACATCATTATCAAAACTCCACAAACTGAAAACAATGCAAAGGACTAATTTCATCTTCTAATTTTCTTTTTTTCTCTATATATGTAACATGCATTTTTTAGAATTTTTGTTTCCTGTATTATTTTATGTGGGGGGGTGAGGGTGGGGAAACAAGGCTTTTGTCTTCAGATTGTCTTACAGACAAGAAAAGGCATATAGTAAGCATAGGCAACATCAACTTTCAGATGTCTAGTTTGTCACAGAACCTGATATGAAATTTTAAGAAATATTTTTTACAGTCTTTACTAAACCATGCAAAGGAAAATCTGTCATCAGAAAGACTAAAACTATCTGCAAAATTAGATTGTGTAGTCTGATGCAATTTAGAACTGAAATGCATACTTAATATAACCTCCGGAGCTCTTTATTGCCAAAGGCATAGATCCTTATCAATAGGTGTGTGCCCTTGCAAGCAACTGTTTGAAATGGTGACTTGTTAAAATGCTTAACCCTCTAATCCCCATATACCTACTGGATACAGTACTGCCTAAATAAAGATGTACTGCCTGGGCTTCTCATCCAGGTGGATGACAGAAAGTGACTCAGTAAGTAAAAGCAGCTGAAATGAAGTCTCAACCAATTAATGTAAAGAAATGGACAAGGCTAAACAATTATTCGATTCTGGAAGTCCAAGCAAGTAAGTATGTTTACATAAGTGAGTTTGTAAAATAACAAAGTCATCCTGTAAGAACACATTCATTCTGTTTAAGGCATTACCTTGCTCTGTCTTCCCTGAAACCCACTAGAGCTAATAATGGACAGATGTCACCTAAACAGGGAAAACCAATATTGTGGTTATAAAAATCACAAAATTTCACTGAAATCAACATCTTATGACCTGCTTCTATAAATCCCCTATCTCAAGCAGTCCCTCAGGATTGACTGCATTATTATGGAGAGTTAGAATTGCTCAAACATGGAGGACTAAGGGTCCATAGTCACTTCATTTAAGAAGCGGTTGCCACCATATTCAAAACAAGTTCTGCTAAAAGAACAAAAAAAGTTAACGCTCAGAATAGGCACTGTCATAGTGTACTATCTTTTGGAATCAGTACCACCAAAAGCCTCATTTTAAGCTTTCAAAGTGTTCTAAATTGTTCTTAAGTTGAGTGCATTTATTTGTTCTTAGCTGTCAGGCATAGCGTGATAATGGATGATCTACACTATACATGCAGCACCTACCAATGAGACAAAGAGGTGCTGTATATGCAATGTAGAAAGCACACTACTAGAATATTCTTGGAAATTTAATATCCAACCTTGAACATTATCACTTAGAACAGCAAACCTAACAATTCATGAAAAAGTGTAGAAGGAATGAAGATTAGTGCTATGAGCAAAAAATTTACTGTCTAGTTGTGCAACATGCTAGCTAAGCACAGATGTCTCTCCTGGGAAATTAACACCCACGCTATTCCAAACAACTTTTTTCAAGGCCTTGCCAACTTAAGCAGCTTTTTTTTTTGGGGGGGGCTACAACCATCATAATAACATGACAAGTATAAGTAGAAAGTCTAATGGAAGAAGAATTTTTCTCTATATCGGTTCCTAATTTCTCCTATGTGTTTTTGTACAGCCTGCCTCATTGTCCCATGCTCTTTAATGTGAAACTTTTGGACATAAAAATGGAATAGACTACAGAATCTAACCTGGAAAGCGAGATAATAAAAAGACAGCTGACCACAAACATGAAAGGACCAAACTTCCATTTGCACGCTATTTCAAGTTGTACTGTTTTAAGAAAAGACTACTCCATTTTTTCCTTAATTGGTAAACTGGATTCTAACTTTTACACCGTCTCCAGTTGAAAAATACCATTGTTTGTGACATGAAACAACAGATGTTCTTAAAATAACAGACTCCGATATTTCCAACTGATATCACTCAAAGAAATGCCAGGCAGAGAAAGGAACTGTTCTTACTGACACTGGGCCCACCAGGGACTAGTCCTACAAAGTGCCTGTAAGAGATTCAGTGAGACGCAAGCACACTCAGCAATACACTATCTCAGAACCAATAGAAAATGTGTCTGACAGGATACTGTTGAAAAATCACCATGTTTTACTAAGTGCCAAATTGATATGCACCTGTATTACCCACCCTGACAGCTGTCATTCCCAGCACTGAACTAGAACGGGGCAGCACTGCCAGACTTACGCAGATTCATTCGCAGTGATGCTACACTTCTTTCCCCAGCAGGATGGTTTACTGGCTTGGTGTCTTCAAATCACGCCACCCCACTTCTAAACTCTATCTCTTCTGGACTGCCAGGGAATGTGGCACAAAGACTTGTGAGTGGAATCACAGGAGTTGGTCTGGGCCCAAGCAATGTTCGTTTGAGCCTTGGCTCAAAGCTGGCTGTACCAGACCAGCCTGGCCTCAGCCAGAATGAACCTCTCAGCTCAAGAGTCAGATACACATTTTCAAGTGCTACAAAATTAGAAGGACTTCTGCAGTCACCCTGCACCTTCTCCCAATTTAACTTCTGTTTGAACTACAATGTATCTTTTAGGAAATCATCCAGTCTTCATTTGAACATCTAAACGTGAAAGTTCTACGACAGGACTAGATGCAAAGTATTTTGATTTTATCAAAATGTTTATAATTTCCTGTACAAAACGTCAACAAAAATCGGTCCATTGCCTCAAATTCCTTAAGTTCACTGAATCAGCATTTTTGGCAGAAAAACTATTCCATCTAAATTTTTAAACACACTTGCATTAGACAGCATGTTGATTTGTATTAAGAAAAATATGTAAATGTATGCATAGGTTTTATTAAACAAGTTTGCATCATCTTCCTTTTAACTGTGTGGGCCATGAATTACCATCAGAAGTACCTCTTCCTTTTTCACCTAGGTAACTCCATAGTACTACTGTGGATTTTAAATTCTAAGTTTTAACAGAGCTTTACTTGTATTTAAGTCTACCAGCATGTAAATCCAGCATCAGCCTTTCTGTGTTATATAGAATAGAAACTGGGAGTTAACAGTGTTTCTGGTTATCTACCCTCCCTCTTTCAACCAAGGCTTATCCTGGGACTTTGTTTTTACTCCTTGTATTTCTTCATCTGGTTAATCAAACAGGTCCTTCACCGGCCTTTAGTCTAACCAAGGCCACTCACAAATCACCTGTGCTAATTTGCTGAAAAAGCTTCTGAGATTACAAGCAAGTATCATTCGGGAAGTAAAACACGCTGGTTCCATGGCAACGTGAAAGTCAACGAGCCCACCTTGAAACTGGAAACAATGGTCCCTTTCAGAACACGGAGCAGAGGGGAGGGACCGTGTCTTATTGTGATCTTGGGCTCTTTCAGATTATTTGCCAGTAAGCTTTTTTTTTTTTTCCAAGGAGAAAAGGCACACCGTAAATATTTCTTGCACAAGTTCACTTGATTTTGGAGCCTATTACCAAGACACTGTTCAATTCCACCCACCAACCCTGCCCCAAAAGCAGCAGCATACAGCACAATGAAAGCCACCCTTCTTGCAGTCCTGTCACTTGATTCAGGGTATTCACGCTTGCAACATGACACACTTAAGAATTCTGACCCTACAACCATCAGGAAAAAGGGATGACCTCCAGGATAATATGCCATCCTAAAGAAGAACATCTGGAGAATTTTCAGGGAAAAATCAGGAAATTCAGTATGAAAAAAGAAACCCTATCCATCTGAACTGACGGAAAACTTACAGACCTGCACTGAATTTCCCAAAGCTAGCTCTGCCCTAGCCATCAGAACAGGCTTAGTAATATTTACATGCATTGCAATTTGGAAGAATATTTCAAGAATATTTCAAAGCCTGCCTTTTATTTCAGGTTTATATTACTGCTTTCCAAAGGGATTTTCTACAGTCTCTTTATCTTCCTTGGAAGATCCAGTCTAGGAATGACCCAAGCATTTGTATCAGCATGCTGTTTAACCAGCTCAAAAGCAGTCACATAATGGGTTCAAAATCGTAGATAAGTACAACACTGTGCTCCACAGCGAATCATTCAGGGTTGCTTTTTAACTCCTGTTTCTCCTACTTATACAGGGGAGACTTAGCGGAGCGGGATGCTGCACTTAGCCATTCTGAGAGGAAGGGATATCAGTCCCACTGCTTGGAATGGGAAGTCTTGGTGCTAGCATGTAGCAGAGGCAGAGGAATAAACATTTCTGGAAGAAGACCCCACGACTGCCTTGCCAGCCCCCATTGTAGCCTCATTTAGGCAGTTCACCGACTGTGGGCCCCAGGAAGCATCCATGGCACTAAGGTCCATGGGGCCAGATTTTCCACAATGTGGTAGCATTGCTCCTTGACCTCCTCCTGGTTTGGCTCCTTGTAGGTCTGCTCCAGCATCTCCTTCCTCTCTGGTTGTTCTGAGGCTTCTTCTCAGGCGCCCCAGCGACAGTGGAGCTGAGCTGCTGAGTGACAGCCAGAGCACCATGTTGTAAAAAGATGGTTAATTTTATTTGTGTTGCACAGTCCTTAGCATAGATAAGGCTTTTTTCGTTTGTTCTGTTTAGTGTTACGTTTGTCCAGCACCAGTCACTGGAAGCCCACAGGCCATGTGCTAGATTCCTCCTCCCATCCAGGTGAAGGGCTGCCTCACTCCCATTGCACAGCCTTTTGAAAGGGTTAAAACTAGGGAGCAGCAGTGAGAGAGTTTAGATCCGGACGAGGGATACACTGAAATTTAAGTTTCTTGTTCTCTGGAACTTCTGAAAATGCAGGAGCTGAAAGAATTTATACTTTGTACTGTCCAGTAAGAATGATTCTCCTTGCCACAGTTATTTAGGTAACTTCAGATTAAATACATTTGCTTTTTAGAAGATGATTTTACTCATCAGCTCTCAACAGGTGTGACTCCCAGAGCTGCAAGATTACAGCAGCCATGTGCCTACAGATGAACCTGGCCATTACCTTGCAGGTTATAATTACAGACCACAGCTACCTCACCCACATTTTGAACAGACCAGGTGTGTTCTGCCAATGAACACATTTTAGTCAAGCTCCCCAGCCTCCTTTCTTCCCTAGCTCCTATTTTATTTCAGCTATGGATGGATGGGGAGACAGTAAATGTACACAAGGCAGACACACCACCTTCTTCAGCTTGCAGTACACAAACATCCAAGAAACCTACAAAAGCTCTAGGAATTATTCACTACTATAATGGTAATAATTAAAATCCTCAAATCAATCAGCCACAAATTCTGATTCAGATTCTTGAAGATGTCAAAGCCATTTCAAATCAATTTCAGAAAACAAACTATGTCTTGAAAGCCCTGCTTTTCACTCTTAATATGATTGTTCTCTGCACAGAGGAAAACCAGCAGGAAAAGCTGAAAATCTTTAATCTAGTCAGGAAAATTAAAATAGCATTAGAATTACAAACCTACAAACCAAATAAAAGCCACTCTAGTGGAGAAAGTCACTATGTAAGAGTGAGGATGCTTCGTACTGCATGCATCATTACTGCACTTTGTATAGCATTATTAATGCATGCAGAAACTGAGAGTACAGATCAGAGACATTCAGTACATCAGCCAGACTATTTCAGCACGACAGCCTATTAAAATATGCACAGGACGATTCTAGGTAAAAGTCAGTAATATTCAATTCTATTCAAGTTAATGTTAGTGACCTGGAATATGTAAAAGGAAGAGCAGATCATTTTCTTTGAAAGGACTGATCATCTGAGCTCACAACACAATGAAGCAGAGAAAAATTTTCAGAACAAATAATTGAATAAGAAAATTATTAAAATATATCTCCACAGTTTCCTTTTGCTTAAAAGCCCCCTCCACAAAATTCAAAAGCCCTTCAAAACAGATTATATGCACTATTGCATATCCTTAAATACCAGCACACACAAATATATTTCTTTCTCAGCATGCTTACCGGTCACCCACCGTGGCAGAGGAGTGCAACTGTCTAGCCCAGCAACCTTCTAGTTATTCCTTAGAGCCAATGGCTTGAAAATGGGCTGTGAGTGCAACAACTATTTATAGATACCTTTCCCTTTTAAAAGATCCAAAAAAAGTTTATAAAGTTCAAAGGCATCCACCACAAATAAAATAGACCTAACTCTGGAGCAGAAGACAGTAATTATGAAGAATTTCTTTGAGCAGTTACTACGGAGAAAAAAAAACTGAAAACACCTCCAGCTGAAACAAATAATTTTAAATAGCAGCAAAATGGAAATCAGAAAACTATGATTTTTTTCCAGCATACACCATCAAGCATCCTTGCATCAGTGAGCAGTCACACCTTTTACTGCCACTGACAAATTACATGAGTAAGAACCTTCACAGCAGTCACGCTTCTTAAGGCATCCAGTGCTCCTCTACCTTCTTGCCAACATGCATCTCAACAGTGAGACTGAGTCTCCAAGGCCGTAGCTCTGAGGACATCTACAATGCAATATAGGCACTGCATTACGCTCCAGAGGTGGCATATGAAGCAACAGTGAGAAAGAGCTGTACAGTTCTTCAGTCCCTGAAAGCATCCTGCTGGCAGCAACCTCCACCACACACCTTTTGGGTATTTCTGCCACAGTATCACCTATGAGACAAAGACCCACAGCACTATCTGGTTTCAGTGGCACTAGACAGAAGAAGCGTGTTTGTTTGAGAGGCCCTCTTTATTTGTACAGTACTCTGAGGTTAAGTTCTTGCATCCTACTCATTTGCTTCAGGAAATTTATTGATACAGTCTTTGCTGAAATCATCATATATTTGTCCTGACATGAAGTGACTGGAAAGTAGGTATCATAAAAAAAAAAAAAAAAAAAAAGCAGCATGAATATACCTTGAACTATTCTTTCCACCTTTCCCACCCAAACTACATCAATACGTATTGCTTTAATTCTTCTTTCCTCTATCTGAAATTTAAGTAACATGGTCAATAAAAAGATTTTGAAAAGATGGAATGTTTTTTAGTAGATTACTTAGTGTTTAAACAGCTACGAAACTTTTCTTGAAGAAAATAGCATGTACACTTAGGCTTGTCTCAGCCTGACGCAACTAGAAACTGTGCTATGTTAGCCCTTAAATATAAGGCATAAAACACATCTGCTGCAACAACATTAAGAGTATCTTCACTGCCACCATTGCCACCTTTGCTCTGCTCAGTCAATGAAAGTTTTAGTAAGTTTTTGGTAACTGAATAGGCCAGACTGAGGGTTTGATTTGGTAACTTTTACTCATACAATTATCCTTAGTCTCACGTTAACTCCACAACACTGCAGGCTGCTGCCCCAAGTGTCATTTCCACTCTCATAGATTCTTCTCTCCCTCTTTTGTTGCTCCCCATTTCCCACCTATTCAGAGCTAGCAATCACGTGAATCTGCTGGTAACAAGCAGGTCAGATTATCAGCAGGGACTAGTTTTCTGTCAGAACAATGAACTGATCCAACTCACCCTGTAATCAATTGATCCAACACAAGGGAGGCAGGAAATCATAATCAGGACATAGGGTAGCCCACACTTAGATCGGATTAAGTGCAATATAGGATTGCACTTCATAGAAGACAGAGGATACAAGGTTTGAGTTTAAGTATTCAATTGTATTTAGTTCCCTCACTTTGATGGGCTCAGCTTTTCGCAGGATTAGTCTTTTTCTTTGCTGGGTGCACTGGCATGAGGGGCAAAGAATCTGACCTCACTAAAGATTTGCAGGTACTTGTGAATCTTGCATTCAGTGAAGTCAATGTAAACTTCTGGCTGTCTCCAGCAGAAGCAAGATTGGGCTTGTTATCAAAATGTCCTTCTTGGGCAAGTCCAAAAGCCTTTTTATCTGGTGACTGAGTATAGGCTGTGTCTTGGGGGAGTATTTTATACCATGTGCCCAACCCTAAGTTGATATTTACACAAAGCACCTTGTGCATGCACCAGAAATTGTATTTATATATATACAGAAAACCATATATATATATAAAACTACATACATATATATATATATAAAACTACAAAAAACATTCCATACAGCCTACATTTTAAAGCTATGTGTAGGGAACAGCCATGAACAATATTTAAATGTCTTTTTGCGGGTATTGTCACGTTTACTAGCAGCAAGAGGGGACCTATGGATTTTAAAGACAGACGTCTGCAAACATACTCCATTATAGGAAAGAAGTTTACATATTCAGCTCCTTGTTTCCTTTATCTCTCATTAGAGAGCAAGGAACAAAAATAATTTTCTGTCTCTTGTACTTGTTACACTGCTGCTCCCTGGCACTTGGGATTTCCTCCTAGTCATCTCCTGCCCAAGCACTGGAAAGGTCCACAGCCATTCAGCTCCCAAGATGAGGTATTTTTAACCCTATTCAGGGTTACTTTCTTCCCATACTATGAAAGATTTTACATTTCATTTCAATCCATACAAAAAGCTATGTAGAGAAGGGAGCAGTGGGTGGATCTGACACACAAGATGACTGGACAAACGTGCCAAGGAAGGAGTTGCTGTGCTAACGTCGCAGCATGCTAGCAAGGGCTCAACATGTTATGCAGGGCAGCAGTCGCTGCATGTATGTACTCCAATCTAGTGGTCTCACAAGACTGGAACCACTAGACTGCTTATGCTGTTCTTTCCTACACAGAATTTTAATATAAAGACTACGTATGACGGACGAGAATTTTTCCCAGCAATGCATTAGCTATTAGACCATCAAAATCACCATCATAACACAGTAAATAATTACATTGAGACTGATAAACTTCCTTGCCTCAGCTGTTGGAAGTTAAGCCAAGACTAAACACTTCTGTACAGCACTAGTAAACTTTCAGCATTTGAATAGGTTTCCTGTTATTGTCAAACCTGTAAGCAAATAATCCTTCTGACTGAGCATATGGCAGGAATACAGCAGCCCAGAGAAGCAGCAGTATGGGAGAGGAATTTAATATGTCAGTACAGTTCTGTAGAGGCCTCTCTCAAAGCAAAGAACAGCTAGTCCTTGCAATTAAAGTTCCAAAAATGTCATTTTAAGAACAGAGTGCTCTGGCCTACAGTCCTGCTTAATGCCCTCTCTTTATAAGCAGATGTTTTAAAGGTACATTAGGTCCTTTTATAAACTAAATCACAATAGCAATGTTCATTCATTTCACAACCACATTTACAAAGCCAACATTTTAGCCTCCTACTGAATCTTAACCTGCTCATGGATCCAGTATCTTTTAGATAGTGCTTGCAGTCTGTAAGACTTATCCTTGCTGAAGAGGGAACCTTTAAACAAACTGGACATACACAAGATCATAGGACCCAACAAAGGCACCCCAGGAGTGCTGAGGGAGCTGGCTGATGTGGCGTGGCTACTCTTGATTATCTCTGGAAAGTCACAGTGATCAGGAGAGTTTCCTGAGGTCTGGAAGAAAGCAAATGTCACTCCTATTTTCAAGATAGGCAAGCAGGAGGATCTGGAGAACTACAAGCCAGTCAGCATCATCTCAGTCCCTGGGAAGCTAGTGGAGTAAGTCCTTCTGGAAACCAATTCCAAACACGTGAAGGGCAAGAACACAATCAGAAGCAGTCAGCACAGGTTTGTGAAGGGGAAATCATACTTAATCACCCTGATAGCCTTCTAAGATGAGATGACAGGCTCGATGGATGAGGGGACAGGAGTGGATGTTGTTTATCTTTACCTTAGTGGGGTGCTCAACACTGTCTGCCTTAACATCCTCATAGAGAAACTGATGAAGCACAGGCTAGACAAGTGGACAGCAAGATGCATTGAAAGCTGGCTCAAGTACCAGGTTCAAAAGGCACTTTAAAAATAAACTGAGTGAAATTTTACTATTTATGTACATGAGAACATGTGAATGAAATCATCATAATTAAAGAAGCTCAATATCATAGAGGAGAGGGCCTTTGTTTCAGTGGTTACAATTTTAAGAGGACCTGATCCAAGCCAGCTCCAGCTGGGATGAAGGTATCCAGTACACACGACAGCCAGGTCTCAGATGTCTTTTCTTATGACCTAGCCTAGACTTCCTATGAGCTAGCTAGCCTATATTTCAGTTCCTTGTCATCTGAAGACTAGTAAATAATTTGTTTCACTAACAGAGAAGCAATGGACTAGCAAAAGCCAGAAAAGGTGACTGGCTTAAAAGTGGATAGCAGGGTGAAAGAAACACAGGTCCTAATTCTGATTTCATATCACTTCAAAAGTGACAAACTACCACTAATGTCAGAAGGTAAAAGTAGTTCAGCAGAGAATCTACCATCACAGATTTCCTGGGAGCTTCCACTAGTTTAAAACAAAGCATAATTTATCCTGAACATAATTTAACAGTGTTAAGTGATCTCAAAGACATGACATGTGAATGCATCTGACGTAAACATCATCTTAATCACACTTCTGTAGAAGCTCCTGACTAAAACCGAGTGCACTCTCCTAACACATTGCTGGAACATCACCAGGAATACATCTCTCTCTCTATGGTTTTGCAGTTATGCTGTACTGCTTTATGTTGCAGATGATAAGCTTTAGCACTGTCCAAAGCCTTGGGCTGCATTAAGAACTCTACCTACCGCACTCTACTGCACAAAAATATTTTAGGTAAGTAATTTAGCTAGATTCCTTGCTCTCCTCTACAAATGCCTTCTCTAATGGTTTATTTTAGGATGCCAGCAGAAATAGTACTGCAGAAATCAGAGACTGCCACTGTAAAATCAATGTGCAGATGCAACATAAGACTTGAGGACAACTTATATGTCAGCATCAGCACAGTTAGATGTTCTAAACTTGTTTTTCTGGCAAAATGTTTCTCCATACATAGCATCTGCTGATATTTAGAGCTTAAAGTATGTTGGAAATACTACATATTTTATCAATGTTAGCCAACAGCTTTTCATCATCTGTATCATTATTCCCATGGACAGCTGCAGAGTGAAATGCAGAGGGGAGTTACAAAAATGACTCATGGTCACACAGCACTTCCACAATCAAAACTCTGAGATTTTTTATTCCAGCTTGGCACTTTCACTATGACTCAAGGGTGTTTCTC
The DNA here is from genome assembly GCF_947461875.1 of Haliaeetus albicilla. Lineage (NCBI taxonomy): Eukaryota > Metazoa > Chordata > Aves > Accipitriformes > Accipitridae > Haliaeetus > Haliaeetus albicilla. The sequence goes on along the minus strand of NC_091505.1, from coordinate 4,905,899 downwards.
TTACAGTAGACCATCTTCAAAGACTCCTTTTATGTCAGCAATGAGAAGCAAACAAGTGTTTTCAGAAAACAGGAACTGATGAGATACAAACAATGATGAGAACACATCTGGGAGGCTATCATCTAAAGACACCATACTACAGTGATTTACATTCATTCACAGAATAAGGTTATTCACTTTCCACCCACCCACATTTTGATTAGGCCAATTCTGCCTTCATTTCTACATATATCTTTTCTGTCTTTAAATAAATACATGGTGTTGCTGCTAAAGCAAACAGAATTCTGTCAGGGATATCTGTTAGGATTGCTTTTTGTTTCTCCAGTAAGGAATCTGAACAGCATGTTTAAAGAAGACAGCTCAAGGATAGTTTTACAAACACTGACATTTTAAACAATGAAGACACTCCAGGGCCTCTTAAGTCATAAAATCTCCCCATTCAGCTCAATGGCTGGACTATGGGAAGAACTGGATGCTCTGTGACTTCTGCCCAGCTTGAATGCAGCAGAAGAAATCAAGTAGTTGAAGCTCGAAGCGTAAGAATACAGGCAAGTGCTCAGGCTTTTTGATCTTTAAGGTACCCTTGACCATAGATTGAACGATTGCATACCAGCAGATGAAATGTGATGATTTTAGATCTTTGTAACACACACACAAAAAAGCTTGGGATCTTTTAAATGTAGTTCCTTTGAATTGAAAATAGCATCTCTTCTGAGAATAATCAAACCCTTAAATGTTTCTGCTAGCCTAGGTAACATACGCAGGTTCCCACTTCCCTGCCACTCTTGAGGAACTCATGCTCCTCCCTTTCACATTCTTTCTTTCTTTGCTCAGCATGTGAAGTAAAATATAGGGAGCAAAATTTGTCAATAACACTAAGTATCAATGCATATCATAAGTATCAATGTATTTAGAGCTACTCACCACATACGTATTTAACTCCGATTTCACTAGGACAGCTGAAGAGTCTTACTGGCCAATAATTTCCACACGATCTTGTATGAATGTTATATGTTCTCCCCAATATTCAGGTCATTCTTAGACATTACATTTTCAAGAATTCAAGAGAGTCAGGGAAGGTGAGGGAGAGAGAAAATACACACACTTCACCTGGCCTTCTTATTTTGTTTCTGAGAAAGATGTATATTCGCATGAAGTCTTGGATCTAAATTCACAATTGATGTGGAGACTTTGAAGTCAGCACAACCAAGAATACATTTGGCTCATTTTTGCTACTTCAGCTTCATGTTTGTTTTGACTTGTTTGACATTGACATGCTCAGAATAGAATACATAAAACTAATGAGAGTATCCTTGCATATCTTGGCATTGTAAGTTATAGTACTGATACTGTCCAGCATATAGCAGAAAGGAATGGTCTCCATGTTTTTTTATACAGGACCACAGTTCTACGCATTACAAAACACGTTACCATGATGTAATTCAAAGTTATTCAAGGCCAAACAATCTCAGTACCTCAAAGGCTGACCTCTTTTTTCATCTGAGCAGCTTCCCATAGCTATACCTAGACCCTTTAAATTTAGTAACTACAAGTAGAGACAAATTTCTCTCTTAACAGATCTAAATAACATGGCAAATGTATGAGCCTGGCACTAGTATCGGTCAGCAAAACCCCAAAATAGACAGAGGTAGCCACTTCACAGCTTAGACACCGTAAACTATCCCCTCCCTGGTTTTGTGCTTTGTAAAAACTGTTAGAACGGTACATATAGAAACAGTAAGAGCCAGAATACAAAGAAGGTTCAACTTTCCTCATACCTTTGCTAACCTATATATCTGAGCAAAACCCATTATCTGTACTGTGCAGTAGATGCATTAACTTGGAACAAAGGAAAAGTTCTGTTTGAATACTCTTATCGTGTAAATTTAACCCTGAAGTATTCTGAGCATTCAGCAGTAACAAAATACATCTTTTGGAAGAAGTGCCTCCTACAACAGAACTTTCCAGCATTGCTCGGAATCAGAATATTTTTCACCTTCAAAACACCTACTTTTCACACTCAAGCTGCTTTACAAACAATGCATGCAATTTCAGTGTCAACATCTCACAATTACAAACATTTCCATTGGGCAAATAGATTTCAAATTTTGAAGATTTCAGTTACCACTGACTAAAGACCTCTGCTGGATATAAAGTGATTACAAGGAAGAACCAATCTTAGATTCTTCACATCCCCAGGTGTCCCAAATCTTAAGCCTTCAGAGTTCAAGTTCCCATCTAGAAAAAAAAAAAGGAGTTGTATTCAAGCCTTTAAAGTTTTTATGGTACAAGTTAGATGTTCACAGTTCCCATAGCTAAGATCTTCTTTTTTTAACTGTTTTGATCACTTTCTTTACGGAGAACGCAGAAACTGACTGGACATGGAAATCGGATCACCACTTTACATCTAACAGTGGCCTACATGCCATGCCTTCAGTGTGCTGAGTAAAGCAGTATTGTGAACATGTTGGGTAGAAGGGTTCTACAAATCTCAAAGTTTTCCATGAAAATCTAAAATGTTTAAACAAATACCCATTTCTCATGTGGTTTAAACCAGAATTTTGAATAGAGGAAATACATTTCTTTAGTCATTCTGTAATATCTTGACCATCAACCTATGGTTTATGCATGCTGAACAGGATTCATAAGACCTAACTGAATATATAACTATCAGCTTCAATCATTTTAACTTCAGAAGTATTTTTCAAGAGCTGCAGCTCCCAGTATTCAGTCCCTGTTTAAGGGTCAGAATGAAAAGGAAAAAGAGAACATTCATTTTGAAAAGAAAAAATAAATTACATACAGCTTGGAAGAGGGAACATGTAGGTCTTGATCTTGGCAGATTACTTTGAGTACCAACGTAGCCTACACTAAGACATTTTCATGTCAGATTAGAGACACAAGAACTGCGTGAATAATTGTATTTTGACAGCAGCAGTACTGTCTTCTTGATGGAACTGTTGAAAATGGAAGTGTTCAAATCACCTTCTGCTTCTAGTACTTTGCTTCCAAAACTAAGAGCAGAAGTACCCACCTGTACCTGGATTTTAAGGAAAACAAATTGTACAGGACTAAAAAAAGCTCGATATTGGCAATACTATTTTGATGCTGATGTTTTGATAACATCCAAGTGTCAAGGCTTTAACATATGCTGGACTGGCTTGAATGTGCATCCTGATTTTCTCATTGGATTTTGCCCTTGTTCAGGAAGAGCTCTTGCTGCTGGGAGGAGACGGACAAGACTTCTGGCCCCTGCCCTGGCCCTCTCTCTCTAGCACTTGCTTAGAGGGAGGGCAAAGGTCACACAGAAAGAAAAAAGGTTTTAAGCTCTTGGTGGGAGGGCTCAGTAAGGGAACTACAGTTGCTGTTCATCCTTCTTTTGAACACTAGCTAGTGTCCACAGTTTCAGGGGCTGCAAGACTTACATTTCTGACCACACAACATACAAGAAGGAAAGTTCAGAAGAAAAGATTTGGGGTTTTTTTTATAATCAAGGGTAGTTGGTTATAGCCAGCACAATGTTTCTTAACAAATATAATATGATAAAGTTATTTAATGTGTTTGATACACGTCTGGTTATGTATTTTACACATATCTAGATAGCTAAAGAAATACACACAGCAAAAACAATGCACTATGGTTCTCTTCCTGACAAATGACTGTATTAAAGAAATGTTACATGTTTTCCAAATCACAAATGAGATTGTTTTTATTGTCTTGCTAGCATGTAATATAATATTATCACTATCGGACATAAGAGGTGAGGGAAATTAACACATTTAGTAATATTAAAGCATTAAAATATCCTTACTGACTAGAAGTCTAAAGAAGTATTTTACAGCCTATCGTTCCTCAAGTTCCTGAGTGAAGGTGTCACACAACAGTGTGACAGAATCACTCGGACTGAAGAAGGAACATTATTGTTCATATATTTTCCTTACAAGGCCAACAAATGCACATAGATTTGCAAAATATCCCAGAAGGAAGCCTTCTGAAGAAAACTTCATGAAACACTTATTTTCTTGCACATGGTCAAGTATTTGATTGCTTTCTAAAAGAAGGGAAAAAGGGAAAAAGGGAAAAAGGGAAAAAGGGAAAAAGGGAAAAAGGGAAAAAGGGAAAAAGGGAAAAAGGGAAAAAGGGAAAAAGGGAAAAAGGGAAAAAGGGAAAAAGGGAAAAAGGGAAAAAGGGAAAAAGGGAAAAAGGGAAAAAGGGAAAAAGGGAAAAAGGGAAAAAGGGAAAAAGGGAAAAAGGGAAAAAGGGAAAAAGGGAAAAAGGGAAAAAGGGAAAAAGGGAAAAAGGGAAAAAGGGAAAAAGGGAAAAAGGGAAAAAAGGGAAAAAGGGAAAAAGGGAAAAAGGGAAAAAGGGAAAAAGGGAAAAAGGGAAAAAGGGAAAAAGGGAAAAAGGGAAAAAGGGAAAAAGGGAAAAAGGGAAAAAGGGAAAAAGGGAAAAAGGGAAAAAGGGAAAAAGGGAAAAAGGGAAAAAGGGAAAAAGGGAAAAAGGGAAAAAGGGAAAAAGGGAAAAAGGGAAAAAGGGAAAAAGGGAAAAAGGGAAAAAGGGAAAAAGGGAAAAAGGGAAAAAGGGAAAAAGGGAAAAAGGGAAAAAGGGAAAAAGGGAAAAAGGGAAAAAGGGAAAAAGGGAAAAAATGTGAAAGCTCATGGAAAGAAGAGAACTAGTAGTGAAAGGTCACCCACTAAATCCCCCCTTAAAATTACAAGCAGCAAGCTGGTTTCTAACTAATTCTGGCTCAAAAACTACTTCTGAATTCATCACTGAGCACAAATATTCATTTTAAAGACTGACCATTAAGTTATTCCTGAGGGAGAGATCAATTTTTTTTTTTAGATATTTTAGAGAAATGTGTGTAGATATATTTTGTCTTTGTTATGACAATAATCACCATAACCCTTGCCTTGACATGAAGGAATGTGTGTATCTCACAGGAAAGCTGCAACCTTTTGCACCTAACCCCATCAAAAAATCCCAATCTCAGCACAACCATGTTGTCATAAGAAGCTTCACCAGAAATGTGAGTGATAGAACAGGCAGGGCTGGGAATTAGCAGGAAGCCTTTGTATCTCAGTCTATCTTGAGCTATCAGGGGTTCTGATGACTTATCCTTTCTTTCAGATGAAATACAAACCAGAGGTCCTGGTGTCTGGCAGCCATTAGGAAACCAGAGATATTGGAGTTACTAGACACTGCATCCTGGTCATTTTCCAAGACAAACAATTATATTCAGCCTTCTTAAAATTCCTTACTGTTTCAGAGAAAATCATATATTCTTCCACCCATTCAAAGGTGCTGCACAATGTTTATTGGCATGCTGCAAAACAAAACACACATTGCAGGAATCTAATACACTGTACTCCACAATGACATGACACTTGCTTCATCTCTTTTATTTATTATCTGAAAATGGCTATATTAGGTTTTGCTACCTGCATAATAACTATCCTGAACACTCACTCCCCAGAGTGATGGCATGTGGACAGGCTGCACACCTTGCAATGGGAACTACAGAAACAGTTTACATGGATGAAATCCTTTATAGTTGCCCGAGTATCATTGCAAGGAAAGAATAAGTGAATAGCTGTACTGTGTACCATCCTTGCACCCTTTTCTGTTGATCTCTCATGTACTGCCTACCCACATACAAGTTTACAAGAGTGTTTTTCACAGCATGCAGGATCTTTGTGTCAGAGGTAAGGATTTACATTCCCTATGTCAGTCATCTGACCTTGGTGCTCCAAATTACCCCTCTTACCATCCTTCTTTGGCCATGAAAGGACTCAGGTTGTTAATGGTCATTCTCTGAGCCACACCTCGGTTAAATGGATAAATTAGCTCAAAACTAGATTGTCTAAATATCCTCTCCTCCTTTAACCCTCTTCCAGAGATCATAAAAGTCAGTGAATAACTAATCTCAATATGATGCCAAATTTACCCTGAAAACTCTTCCCACCTGCTGTTACTGTCCTTTGAGATTTCCAAGAGGTCAAAACTAAGCAATAGCTGTATATAAACATACACCCACACGCATTTTACTTGAATCAAGTATAATAGCTTTGGATACTCTAATGTTCATCTTACCCAAGAACTACAGCCCTGATTAATTTCTCTATTTGTTAGAGGCGTGTGTATTGTTCCCAGAGTGAACACCAAAATGTATTTTCTGGCCTGACTGGGTTTCCTGTATTTTTTTGGCTATACAGGGGCAGATTTTTCCTAAGTATATGAAATAATTTGATGTTTTCTGGAAGAGTAATGCTTCTGTTGTTGCACAAAAGAGAATGATCCCTTTGGATTGCTGATCATTGACTCAAAAGATTTATGATCTGGGCTATCACATCAACAATCAGCTTAACAATAAAATACTGTTGCAGAAAGGTTCCTTTTTTTATGGTGTCTATTTACATGCCAGCAGCATAAAGCACAGCTGTGCTCTGAGCTCACCATCCCGCCACTACTTTGTTGCAAGACTAAGGAGAAAGAACAGGTTTTGGAGAAATTACACTTGTTTCCAAGACTTTCCCCAGCTAGCTAATTACCAACACCTTCCTATTGCAGTAAGTGATTTTAAATTAAAATCAGGCTTGAACCTCCACATCTATACCCAGGAAAAACATTTAGCTCAGGCATTCTCTATGTTTTAAGAGGCAGAAGAGCTGCCATCATTAAACAGAATGAATATCAGAGAAAGCTGTGTGTAAACAGTTTCTTAAATAGCAGCAGTGCAATTCTACTGTTAGCGTGATGAGACTGCCCCTTGCTGAGCAATATTTTCCCATGATTTCTTTAGGTTTTGCATGTATCTGGCAGGTTGCAAATCTTTTGGAGTAGGGATTGTATTTCAATTCTGACTTTTCATGCATGAGAGTACAGTAGGGTCGGACCTGGTGACCTGAGTTCGCAGGTATGAGCATTACAGAAGTAGTAATAAAAACGTGAGAAAGATCACAGCTTCACAAAGTGATTTTTCAGAAAAAATTTTTCCTTTATGTGTGCATGAAGATACTTAAACCTCACAGATTTTTAACAAAGTTGATATAAGTACTATCTGAAGACCATTTTTTAAACATAAAATCTGAATAAAATTGCATGCTCTGGGCTTCCGATAAGTGCTACAGTTCCTTCCTTTAGTCACAAAAAAAATTAACAGCTATCTATACTCCCACATTCATCACAGACTAACTTCTGCTGTGACGGGTGCAAGACCTACAGTTGCAGCGGGAGAAATATAACCGGAGCTAAAAGTTCAACCTATGAACTGATCCAAACATTAACTTCCTAACCACCCCCCCAGAGGCAAACAGCAACTTCAAACTGAAGAGCAGAGGTTGTACATTGTACACCCTGACACCCCGCAGATTCCTTTGTGGTACAGAATACATTAATAAGGGCAAGAGGTTATTTTTCCTGCAAAGTTTGTAAATTAAATTCTATAGAAAACCAAACAAAAGGTTACATGAGTGTGCACTTATCTATGAGCAGTGGACTCAAAAGAAAATATTTCAGTTCAGATTTTGCAAAGGTGCCCTAACAATGGCAGCTTATACACCACAGGTACTCAGCAAACAAGGCTAAATTAATTAATATCAAATTTCAGTCAAATGTAGTGATCTGAAAAAGGTTTCAAATTACTTTTTTTTGCCAAATGAATTTACGTTTCAAGACCTTTGCTAACAAATAGCACTGAAAGAGTAACTGAAAGGAAGAACACATTTTATTTGATTACTTTTAAAGCACACAGGCTTGCAGAGTGGCCCAAACAAGAACTAAAGGCCGGATTAGGAAGTTACCTAATTTATTTAGTTAGATAAGTTATCTTATCTTAAGGGATAAGTTGTCTAACTTATTTGGATTTAAACCAGCTACAGAAATATTCCCTGCCTCGCATTGAACAAAACACCTTGCATTTGCTGTGTTGGAGGTGTAAAAGTTTGCACGAAATTATACATTAAACTGCAAAAAGGGACATAACAGAGGCTTGCTGAGGAACCATCAATAAAAGCTGCCCTTCTTCCTCCGCTACATACACATGCACCCATACACAGGGCATAGGCACAGCCTCCTATCAGTTAATGGCAACAGCAAACAGGATTCCTGGCACCTGCACTGCAGGCTTCTCTGCTGAATTTTCTCACTCCATTTAACAGCCCTTCTCCTCCCACAAACTCCAGCTCATCCGAAGACACAGAAATTTAAAAAAAAATATTTAGAGAAAGCACAATCAATTAATGTCTTTTAAAAGTTGAACTTTGTTCTGAACACTTCACTGTGTCCAGTGTGCATCAAACATGACATAACCAACACAGCAGATCCTCCAGGCCAGAAAAGTATGATTTATATTTCTATTTTTTCTGGTCTTCAATCCAGTCCTGTCTAAACAGACCTCCATCCAGCTTGTCAGAGAACCTGACTCCAACAGCACCAGGTGCCAATTGTTTCATACAAAGATGCAAGAAACCCCACAGCTGACAGGTCTGAGATAACCCAGTCTCAGGGAAACCTTCTTCTGATTTCCTTAACACTGCTGAAGTCAAACATCCAGATGTTACATAACAGGCCCCTACAGTCAAGCACCTGACTTAAAAGCTATGGAAGAAAAACTGAGACTTATCAGGATCATTTTCTTTCCTCCTGGTTTCCTCAATTTTTGGCTAAGATTTAGGGAAAGGAACCAGGATTTTATTTTAAATATGAGTAGATGTTCTCATCTTCATATGATTCCAACATCTGTAAGATTAAAAAAAAAAATTTCTTTGCAATAAAAATCAAAAGCTGAAAATTCTGCAGGAATGCTAAAGATTGGCATGATTTTTTTTAAAATAAAAAATTAGCATGTACTACTGTTAAAACAATAGCATTCTAAGGCTAGTACAATTGAGACTTGTGAAATCCTTAGTACTCTTAAGCCCAACCCTCTTGCAAACCTTTAAGAAAAAATCTGGCAGCACCTGTATCCCTAGGCAATATACTATATTACTTATGTTTTTATTTACATTATGTCTTCATAACTTGAATAAAACAAAGTAACACCAACTTTGCTCTGTTGCTTTACACAGATGCTATTTGTTTGATACAGTCTAGGCTTTTATGTAATCCTAACTTCTAATCAGTCTCATGGGATCTCAGTGGAATATATGTAAAAAACTACAAGATCTATGTAAGTTCTTTAGGTTTGTGAAATTAAAACTCAAATTCAAAGTTGCATTCAGATAGTTTTTTTTACAAAAATACATGTTTTGTATGTTATTATTATGATTCTCTATTCATACATATTAGAATAGCTGGTAGATTACTCATGAAAATCAAGAAAGCAAATACTTGTATCACCTTAGGAAACTTGAGGAAAACAAAATAAGCACACATACAGCCCCCTCCCCCGCCAAATTCTTTCAATGTTACCAACAGTTACCTGTCTTAAAGTATACTTTCCCTTCTGAGAGCAGCTCTCTCTACTACAATGACTTAAAGGAAAAACAGATTTAATTTTTCTTTCCCTTGATAAATAGACATACAGACCACCAGGATCAGCATATGCATGATTACTTTACAGATAGCTACAAACACGATATGGAGCATTTACGAAAGTTACATGAAGTGATTCATCAAGCTATGTTGAGAATAGAATCTAGGTTTCCTTATTCTTTATGCCACAGACAACAACTCCCGGTTTATCTGCAAAATACTAGCTTCCTGCCCTAACCATAAAATATCTGATAGAAGTCAATAACCTGCTACAGTTTCTTGATATCATCAGTCAGGAATTTGTGATTTCAGGCTTATCAAGAGCAAAGGCTGCGGTGGATATAAACTAAGCAAGTACAGTAAATTTCACAACTCTGCCAAGTAATTGAATGAATTGTAGTGGTTTCATCTTACAGAGAGAATCTGGTTTCAAACAGAATTTGAATTACTTTCCCATAGTAGTTTTACGATGAACTTATTTAACGGGAGCATTTTAGTTCTCTTCTGCAACTTTTTCAAGATACAAGTTGATACTAGTGTTACTTTGATACAGTGTGAGGTAACACCTAAATAATCAGGCATATAGGATGCGGCTGATGTTCAATACGTAAGGAAAATAAGGATTACTCATGCCAGACACTAAATAAAATTCCAAAAGAAACTGAGTATAATCAGTTCAGTGAGGCCCCAAATGACATATTAGGTAAGGTGCAGGCTAAATTCTCACTGACCTCAGTTAAACATAATAGCATAGACTACCTCTGACAGCAGAGTGAGTGGTTTTTGTCTCCACCTTCCCTTCTTACTATCACATCCACAACTTTTAAGGGTCTTACAATACACTTTTACTGCCTATCTATAAAAGGCAAATGAAAAAAGAAACAGTATTCATTATTTGAAAATTAAACTCACAACATTCTTCATAAAGATTAATCCCACTGTCTCCTCTTTTTTTAAAACAAAACCATGCAGATAAAGAAGTGTTGTAAATCTGAGATCTGTAAGCTGCTGGGTTGCAGTAGGGCCCCTCTAAACAAGTATGTCATGGAGCTAGCCTGTACCTGTGTCTCACTGCACATTCCTCTGGCAAAGGAATTTAGGCCCGAAACCTGGTACCCCTCTGCCCTCCTCTGAGTGAGCTCATAATACCAGAATGAAGAGGAGGGAAATAACTTTCTCACTGGAATTTCTTTAATGGAAATTATAAGCACACATCTTGATGCTGGAAGTATTTTGCCTGGTTATTTTTAGATGCACAGAACACCTATTATTATATACAGAAAACATATAAACTACCTCAGCAAAATTAACTTCTGGTAAATTTAATGGTATCATATAATCCAAATAAAATCTGTAAGCAGTATCACTGCACAAAAATGACCGGGCTGACAGTCTTCTGTGCAGGGAAAACTGTAAAACAATCATTCCAGATCTGGACAGTAGCTTAACAAAAAATGTAAAACCCCAACCAACCAAACAAAAAAAACCAAGCCCAAAACAGATAAAGCCCAAAGTTTCCTTTTCCTTTGTTTCACAAACCGAGAGGTAAGAAAGGAAGGGGAAATGGATCTGGAGCGCTACAGCCAGCTGCAGAACACTTCTGTTAATAGCAGCTCAGAATGAAAATTATTGAATTCCTATTACTGAGTTTTGAAATAAAAAAAAACAAATCACCTGTTTGCTCAAATTTTCTCAATATCTATTGTTTTATGAATCAGATTTATGTTTGAAAAAAACCCACAAATCATTCAAAATCACAGCATTCTTTTTTTAAAAAAAATGTAGCACTAGTTTACTTTTTTCCAAAATACTTGGTAACCATTTTGGTTTGTAGTTCATAAAGTATCCTTGAATAGAGTTGAAAAGTTACAGTAGCACTAGAGATCTGATGTAAACATTAATTAATTTACCACTGTCAGACTGTAGTTGAGACTGACTAGTTGGTTTTTAATCCTTGCCACTCCTCTCTGAAACATGTGCAGAACTTGGCTGGCTAGTGTGAAGCTGAAAGATAAAAAACAACCAGATTCTTTGGAAACTTCACAGTATCACGCTAGCACACAGAAGAGAATTCAATTGAATGGAGAGTCTTTATAAATAGCCATAATCAACTTTTCACAGTTTTGTGCCTTACCGGTTAGAGGTCCAACCCTTCCAGATCTCCAAAAGCAGATTGTACTAATTGTATCATTTATAGAAGAGCCTTAGGGCATACAAAACACTACCAATTATGGCGCAACAGTTCAAAGAAGCAAAGGTACCTAATAGACCTATGATCATTATGCAAAGTGACATTTTGCATTTCCTGGCTGCAATGTCTGTTTTCATCAAGTGGCTAGAGCAGAGAACGAGGAGTCACAGTCCAATCCTACTGTTGGCTTGCTGTATGACTTGGGGCAAAGCTTTCTTCACACATGCAAGACTGTAATACTCTTATTTAGCCTGTCACAAAATAACGTGGTCAGGCACGGTTGAAGGACATCTGCAAATCACCCAGACCCAGGGGTGAAAGACAATGCAGTAATGCAACCAGGGATTATGTATTTTAAAGTTAAAATTGCAACATGTTACTTTGTATTTATGTAAGGGAAACAGCGTGAGATGCATGTACATGATAAATGAACCCTAGAAAAGGGACAAAACAGACCAAATATTCTTGCTGTAACTGTAACAGGCATGTTCATTTCAGGATTCAACCTATCCTGCAACTCTTAGCACTCTGGAGGGTCTGCAAACAGATTTTACCTTCAACGAAAAATGTGCTCTGCGACATTAAAAGATGTTCTGACTCAGCCCTCAGATTGTACATTCTTAGAAGAGCAGTCTTTGCAAAAGCTCCGAGGTGATTTTCTGCAGATTACGTGAGGTACGGGAGGCCTCCAGCTCCCAGAGACTCTGCTGACGGCTCTCAACACTCCACACGCTCCAGGGCCAATCCATTCACATGGAAATTGTGCCACTAAGAGATATTAGGTCAAACCACAGTTTGGAGCTCACTCTAATTATCTAGTGAGATTTGGGTTTAATCCCAGCAAGATTATAGATTCACAAAGATTAAGGTTGTTAAAAGTACCGCAGAGCAAACCATATAATCACTACCTTGAAGAGACCATCTAAAGTATTCTGTTTATGGTCACCAACTCATTTAACTTTAAAACCTCTGTGGAGTTTAAATAGTGTTTCCAGTATCTATTTGTGGTAACAGTAGGGTAAAGATCTGACGTTTTCTTTGGTGACTAGAATACTTCACCTTTGTTACAGGAGTGGTTTGAAAGCTTCTTCCCTTCACTGCTCTATTAACATCTTTTCTCTACGTTTTTCTTAAGCTTACACCTTACACCTTTTCAAGTCACAGCAAAAATCTAAGTACCATCTGTAGGAGGAAATTTCATGGGCAGTTTTCAGTTGAATCCAAAACTACTTTATTAGGTTAAAAATGCACTACTAATCCTCCTTTGTAAAAATTATCATATAAAGCTTCCAAGAGGAGAGAGCTGTTAAAAACTGTGTTTCAGATGAAAAGAGATAAAAAACTTTTGCTAAATAGCAAGCAATGCATTTGTGTTACACCTATTCCCTTACCGAATGTAAAACACACATGCATTTCAAAAGTACACCAGAAATAAAGCACCTCACTTTTGGCACCCAGGGCTTATTGCAGACCACCTCAGTCATGCCCACAAGACCAAGACTCACCATACTTCAATCCTCTCTCATAATAAAGAGTCAGCATGTTCTATGCAAAATGCTATACGCTGTGTAATGCAATACAGGACCTGCCAACCTCACCTCCCATCTGAATCCACACTTCACATGTGCTGCAGTTCCTGTAGAAGGTATTTACAAAGATACATTAATTTTACAGATAATGCTCCAACTTTTCAACCCCTTCACACACACACTTTGATGATAGTCTAAAATCTCACAATGAGGGCTGAGACTGAAAGCCTACAGGCTCCTTTTATGGAAAAGTCTGAAGACTACTATAAATTCTTAATTTTCCAAGCTTGCTTTTTGCCAAATATTTTTGTTCCTGCAGGCTATGTTCTTCCAGTTCAGTTACACCCTGCTTTGTGGATAGGTTTAATCATCAAAGTACAATACGATGATTCACCTTCCTATTGTTTTGATGTGTTTCCACTATAGCAGTAGTAATAATTCCAAACTGCTTTCAAAATATGTGTATGTATACGTATATTCTACAGAGCAAGTGATATCTGCACACTCTACCCCAGAAAAAGTTTGACGGATATAAGGAGAACTATTACAACTTTAAAATGGTCCTGCTCCTCTTTGCAAAAGTTGAGCGATTATTCATTGTGTCAATGAATCTATTTGTTACAGTAATGAGATGTGTTTCTATATGCATTTCAGAAAAATTTACTTGCCAGCTTATGAATTCCAAGCAGACTTTAACTTAAAGTATTAAGAGTAATAGACTCATCACTCCTTTTATAATTGTATCATTTTCTAAGGAAATACTTTTAAGACTCCTTTTTAGAGCCAGCTATTATTTCATGTCCACAGAGAGATAGCCTTACTACTTGTGAGGGCATGACCTTCATTAATAGCAAATAATAACTTCAAGGATTTAAGCAAAAGGATAAGGAACAGAAGGAGCCATTTTGAAAACTCTCTGATGCAATGTGAACAGGCAAAGTATACGCAGTAATTAAAAAAAGTTGGGAAAAGTCAAAGCACTGACTTGTTGCTATTAGAGCTTTAAAATGATGCTACTGGCAAAAAAAAAAAAGTAGGAAGATTATTTTCAGTTTCACTGACATTTGATTTGTGGAAATTTTAAGCACAGGAGCATTCATAAGTCAATTTCTTGTTTAACCACACTCATTTTCCTCTCCTCTGCTTTTTAGATCAAAACCAACCCCTCCTAACAGTGCTATAAATTCATTTATGCAGTTGGCTTTCAGCTTACCCTGTACATTTTATCCCAACCTCTAGAAAATTGCAGGTCTTAATCTCTCTGCCAGCCGAAAAAAATGCTAAAGAAACAGTTAATGTTGCTGTTGCTACCTTGTTTCCAATCTCTTTTCCCTTCAATGGAAATGGAAAAATGACAAATATGCAAAACCAAACAAAAAGGAAATATTACTCTCATATCTTACAGAAACCTTGATGTATTGCCTTTTCTAGCTAGTTCCCAATTAGATACAACAACTAGATGACGTTTAGATTTTACCTGTGTTAGACATCACAGCGAGGTCTTGCCAAATGCTTGTGTCAAGGATGGAATCGTTTGTTCCTATTAGTAATGGGAAAAGCAACGAACTTTTCATTTAAGAGGTGCAACCCTCTTAAACAGATTTGTGCAACAGAGATTCCTAGGTAACAGGCATTGACACGTCCTCACTGCTAAGAGTGAGGCATCAGAAAAAGCACTACAGGATTAACCGCCAGGAGTCATACTGGCAGCCTCCCTAGACTACTAAAGCACAAAGGAGAGCTAGAAAGGCAGATGAGCTTAAGAGCACGTTGAGGCAAGGGCTGGAGGCTGTACAGAGTACAGTAGGTTCCAGCCAAATAGGAGAAAATAGACCAGGGAGTGAATAAGGCAAACTCAGAATACAGTAGGTATTGGTATCTCAGCGGACTGAAGCAAATCAGCCCAATTTGTTTCACAGTGTTGATTCTCTCAATATTAAGGTAACCAAGTGAGCAGAGACTATGCAAACTGGATGGTGCTGGTTTAGTGGCCCAATGAGGTTGACACAACCAAAGCTAATCAAAATCCTGCAGAAACAACAAGAAGAAGGGAAGCTAGCACAGACTACAGGGGTGTCTACAGCTTTGTATTCGTTTGGGTAAGAGCAGAATCAGAGGGCCAGCAAAGTCAATTCCGACCAGCAAGAACTGTTAAAAAATGTGGCAAAAAAGCCAAAGAAGCAGATCCATGGAACGGGTCCTTTGACTTTGTATTAAGTCCACCTCTTCACATTTCCTCAGACCTGAGAGAACAGGAAGCCATTCTGAAAAGAAAAGATGACTTTGCACACAAGTAGTAAAATTAATGTCAACACCTTTTGAAACTAGAAAGCTAAATACAGCTACTGGAGACTGCAGCAATACAGCTTCCATATAAATCACACCATCAGAGAAGGGGAAGTTGTATGGAAAAACCCAAGGCAGGCTAAACTGCAGGAAATCTATGCAAAAAGCACAGGAACAAATTATTTGCTTTCTCCAAGTATTTTCAGATTTATTGCCTACACCTCCAAGGAACAGGTAATGAGAACTGCATGATTCTATTCTAACTGCTCTTTCTTCTCAGACATATAAACTGAAAGAAGTATATCAAGCTCAGGTTTTATAGCCTTCTCAGGAGAGTGAGAGCCTTCTTGGGTTATAGGGATATTTTGAAAGGAAAAAAACCTAAAGAAATTAAATTCATAATGTCAATGACTGACCTTCCTTCTCACTGATCTTCTTCCTCCAGTAATACTTAACATTACAGTCACTATCAAGATTGCATTTTGCAGGTTCCCTCTAACAACCGTCTCAGCCTCCTTCCCATCCCTTTCAAAACACAGACTGACCTTGCTAGAACAATCTCTTCCACAGGTAACAGCAGGAGTGCTTTCATTTTACTGTTGTCCAGAGTAACAAAGAAAGCAGTCCTTTATTTTGAGACTGGATTCTCAGAGAGCTTGAAAATTATCTATCAATCAAAGCTTAAAAAAAATTCTTATTTCTTCTTCTTTTTCATCATTATAACATTTAAGCTGAGACACAGGAGTCCCTTCTTTTTTGATCTGGTAATACAACTTTACACTGGTATCCGAACAATAATTTAATTTTAAATCGTTACCCACAGAGGGACACACAAACCCACTTAGGAAGGAAGAAAGGAGCTCAAGTACATCAAGAATTCTGACAGCAAAGAATTTTTCATCTCTATCTACCATGACTTCATGATGACCTCAAAATACTATTACACCACTCTACAGTGTAAGAATACCTTTTTTCTTTCCCCCAGAGAGAATACCTTAATTTTATTGTTTTGAGGTACCTAAAAGAATTTATAATCCCATAAAAGGCACTGACAAAAGTTTAAAACTGGCTAGCATCTCCAAAATATGTTTCCGTTTCCTCAGCACTGTTTAATACAGAATTATTAGCTTTGCAGTGTTTTGTAGCTCTCCCTTCCAAGTTAATCTTAAAAGATGCTCAAAAACCAGGTGGGTCATATTTTCTGATACATAACCAAAACAGTCTTACAAGACACTAGTTGGATGTCTAATCTTAATGCTCCAGTCAGCACTCAGTTAGCAGCAAAAGTACTTGCAGAAATAATGCAGAGTACCTGTATGAACAGGAAAAAGCCTTTGGATCAATTACGCTCTTTTCAAAAAACACTGCAGCTTCCTATGGATCGAAAATTTTGTCTGATTAAACACCAAGAGCTAGGAATACTTTGGCAACCTTGCCTGAACAGGTGCTGTGTCTCTGGGGACATGGGAAAATGAGAAGTTCTTTTCTACCTGTACGAGTCAGGGAGTTACCAGCTCTCCTCCTGGAGCAGTTCTATGTCTACAAATGGAGTATGACTTACACAAAAAGTAGACAAGAAAGAGACAGAGTTAAGACCTTGTGGAGTTACAGATTTGCAAGCTAGAGCCATTTTACTATCAAGACTTTTTGCAATCTGTAGCATTCTCACAATATCTGTGAGCATCAGCATATTACTGCAATTACCTCAGGAAGAAGAGTTCATAAGGAGCAAGGTACCAGACCCCTACTCATGTAGAGACTGTCTCTACAGCGAGGATGGACAAAGGGTAGAGAAGCCCCACCATGAAATACCCTGCCTACTTTAGGGACACCAGCATGAGTTACTAATAGCAGTTCTTAAGTCAGGGGAACACAGTGGCTGGCAGTAAAGCTGGCTTGTCCAGAAGGGGAAACAAAATGCTTCTTCAAGTCACACAATGCCTCTCACACCTATGCAAAAGGCAGCCACAACCTTAAATGGGTAATGATATTAAAAAAGCTCTTCAGAACACAACCACACATATTACTTCATTTCATAGCTGCTGTGACCTAACACAATATCTGAGTGCCAAATAAAATGCCACATTTTATGCTCAATTACCCTTAGCACCCAGAAAATATTCAGCAAATAAACAATTATTTGTTCCGATGGGAGAGAAATGGATATTCAGCTTTAAATGAAATTTTCCATAAAATTCAACAGGTCTTAGCAAGGGCTAGATAATTAGCACTGTTATGAACTGTCTGCTGCTTCTTTTTTTTTTTTTTTTAAGTAATTCTTATTATTTTGCTACAGAACCAGGGAATAATTCTCATTATTTAGCTATAGACCTATTACTATTCAAACTTCACCTTTGCAGAATGACCATTCTCAGTGCAGTGTGCGAACCTTCACCACTCAAGTGTCTCAACACCCATGCATTCTTACAGATTAGAAGCTGCCTTATCTGGTAAACAAATCCTGAGATTTAGAAGATTAGATTTGCATTTTACATTATTTCTTGAATTCTGTAGGCTCCTTTCTTAAACAAGTAACTTTACTACAGATATTACTTTTTTTCCCAATACAGCTCACTGCTCTGTAAAGATATAGCTGTAAAAGTCAAACTGCAGAAGGACTGTATACTTATAAACACTGATTAAAATGGCAAAGAAACAGAAAAAAGATTTTAAATACCTCTTAATGGATAAGATCATTATCTGCAGAAACTGAATTGGAAAGTGGAATGATGAGAGCCACAATTCTGATTTTAAATATCCATAATTTAACAGCTATATTTTCCCTCTATCAGAGCTCTGGGACAAAACTTATTTTTGGCATAAGGCCACTGAAAACAGTGAGCTTGGTTCACTTAAGCTGGTCCAGTACCTATTAAATGAAACATTTGTATCATAGATATAACAAAAAAAAAAAAAAAAAATCACACAGAAAACCTGGGATATAGTAAGAGAAAAGAGAAATAAAATCACTTGGCCTAGCTGGTCATAAACTGGCAGAGCTTCAGTTACTCAAAATAGAGCAGACTGCCCAGAACTGGTTTTGGCACGTAGTTTTTATTTGCCTTACTTGGATACTGTAGATGTTCTGCTGAACAAGATACTAAGCGCTAGAAAAAGAGGGTATCTCTAGTTAATCTGCGCATTTATTAGCAAAAAAAAACCCCAGAAGATTTGGATGAGTTGCAATAGTGCATGAAGTCCAGACTCATACAATAAAAGCTAACTAAACTCTATCTGAAAGCTCAGCTGTTCCAAGAGAACGTGTGACAATAAGTCTTTCCAGTAGTTCCTTAGGATATCACATCAAGACTAGCACATATTCCAGGTGTGCTCAGCTAGCTGAACAATGGCAGAAAAGAAATAAATGAGGAGTCACCATCTCACCTGTATCTCAGGTATGCTCTCAAGTGGGCATAGAATGACTGCTAGGACTATGATGCAGCTCAGCTGAGAGCTTTGTGAAGAGATGAGAATCTCAAATTTCATTGCAAGAGGCTGTCTCTAGACTTTGTGACTATTTTCACCTCATGCTCCACCTCACGTTTATGAGAGGACATCCCAGAAACACCAGCAAAACTCCGATTACGCTTCTAAAAGTCCC